>NW_010522656.1:62481-68655 GCF_000687285.1 Phaethon lepturus
TAGTATCAGTTCCCAATATATGTTTAGGTAAATCCCATGGTGCTTCAGGATGTAATATATTTAATTATGTAAAAGCAGCAAAATATGTATTGCATTTGATTTCCTCAAAATAAATGATCTATTTTTCCTTTTGTTTGCTTAAGCAAATATATAATTTTCTGTAGTGTTTGTCCTAGAAACATCTGAGTCCTTTGTGATGCACAGCAGGGGTTATAACAGGAAGGTTCTAACACTGGGTGAATTAATTTTTATTAAGCTGATAATAATTTACAAAATATATTGACTTTTAAATGGAAAAACATGATTAGAGCCACGTTAAATAAATAAGAGTGATTGTAAAGTCACAGAAGACTGTTGAAAGATAGGCAGGACAAAGAACAGTGACCAAGGATATTCTAAGAGTTTGAATCATGGCATCATCATGCATTCATTTTGGAGTGTTGTGTTCTTGCATTTTACACAGCCATAGAAAAACAGACTTACTCCAGAATGTAGTACTAGTGATCTGATGACTCTTAGAGGTTTTCCTAGGAAATTCAGGACTACTTTACCATACTTTATGACATGAAACAATGGAGGTAAAAAAAAAATAATCTGTCATCTCCTTTTTGTATAATCAAGTTTCATATTAATACCAAGGAAAACTCATGCAAAAGGCTTTGCTGCATAGTTCAAAAATAAGCCTAACATAAAAGGAATAACTATGAATCATAGCAGATTATACTAGACATAAGATTTGTGTGTTTGTGCCTCACTGAAGTTCTTATGAAAGAAATACAATCTAACTGAATTCAACTTTGATATACAGGATATCGTTCAAATAAGTTTAGTGATATTTTACAATGAGGTCCCTTTCACACAGCAATGTTCTGAAACATTTCATATTTTTAAAACCAAATTATTTATCACCTCGAGCCACAGCAATTTAATACAACAGCTCTCAGTGAATTATTTAAACAGTGTTTTGGATTGTGAAATATATTCTATGGGGTCCTGTTTCATTGCAATGTTCACAGCAGTCCTCTATAAACACTCAGCCTTAACCAGCCCAGACAGGAAACCTCTGTGTATCGATGCTCAGCACCGTAGCATTTACAGGTGTTCCTTTCAACCTTAGCGTTGCTATGTTGCATCTGCTGAAGACTTTTCTCTTGACACCTATAGGTCAAATTTCCATTGAGCACCCTGCACCGACTGTGAAAATACAGTACTGAAACTTAGATTTTTGCTGGGTTTTTTGTGTTTTACATTTTCACAGCTGACGTAGATACTCAAGCAGTGGGAATTTAGAGATCTGGAAACTGTTTGGGAGTCTTATGTGAAACCCACTGATTTTTCCATGTGTCTAATTGTGAAAGTTTGCATTAGATTTTTGTGTATATAAGAAAAAAAAAATTTTATATAGTCCTATTTTCGTGAATATTCTGTAGATTTTTATGTGTACAGCTTGCTTTTGTTAATGTCATTTGTGTAATACAGGTGATAAAAATTGCTATTCGTACAGTTTTATTAATGCAGCCAAAGAATGAGTTCACTCATTATTTTTTCTAGAAATAAATATTATTCTTTCCAGTAGTATCAAATTCTTCTTGCTGCTTTTGTAGTTAAAAGAACCATTAGATCCTCTCTAATGAAGTAAAACTAATCTGCCATTCGCAACTCTGAGTCTATGAGCATGTACTTCAAAATACCATATTGTTTGTTCTCTTTAATAAAAGTTATGGTTTCTTATCTTCCTTAGCAGCTCAGCTTCTTCTTGTATGCCTTTAGAATTATATAATAGGAGGCACAAATTGGCTTATATTCATTAAAATGACTATTTTGTTCTAACTGTTTCTATTCTAACAGTGACAGAACACTGCATTCTTAGGGACAAAGTTTTTTAGCACTCATCTACATGTGGGAACACAGGAAAATTAAGCTGAATTAATGAAGACTGTGAATTTAGAAGTCAGTGGTGTTAGCTCACCTTTTACTCAGTTCATTGAATGAATAAACCAAACTGAAGCTACTTGAATTCAGAAAAATTTTTAAGTATTAACCTGTAGTATCTCACACAGAAATTTAATGTTTTTCCTACCCATTTGATGCCTTTGCATCTTTAATATGTCACAAGTGATGTTTTGAGTTTAGCCATGTAGACAAGCGTATATCTGCTATAAGTGCTTCGGTGACCACTATCTCTGAAAAAAGACTGAAGCAAAAACTATTGAAAAGGAAACATGAACATGTTTATATATGCTGTTTTGCAGGCTTAGTAAATGACCCCGTCAAGCTCTAGTGTGAATAGTTATGTCCAAATCTGAAAGGTTTTCATGTTCAGGTAGTGCTGAAGGCTTCATATGGGAAGTTATTATGAAGAATAGAACAAAGCAGCAGAATTAAATTGTTACATTCATGCAACAGGAGACTGTGCAGATTCTTCCTAAATACCTACTTGATACCTATGAGGCAGAGAAAGAAAGTATGAATCACAACACACAGTCCAAACTCACAATGAACTGTTTTCCTCCCAAAAGAAAAGAGACCTCTCTGCTGCTTGTAATAGGCAGAAGTACCAGCAAGACCTTCCTTCAAACTGTTAGGAATCATTATGTGTATTTGAGAAAGTCCCATGCCTGTGGATGGAAGGATTGCACTACAGCACACTGTTGTCTAATAAGATGTAGCATCTCCTCCTAAGGAGTGCAAGGCGTGAATCTCTGTCACACCAATTTTTAATCACATTTATGTCATATGTTAATAAGAGCTTTCCATGTCAAAACTTGTGATACTCGTCATCTCTTCTACTCCAGGTATTTCTGTGAAGAAACGCACGTCTGACTGGGCCTTTTGGCCTCTTTTTCAGTGAAGAGAAATGGAGATAATGGACTCTTGCAGGATGCAATTCATTTAGTCTTTAAATAGTTGGGTAGAACTTCTAGAAGGTCTTGTTTCTCCCCCTTGGCTGTAAAGGGTATCAGTCTAAAGGTAGTGGTAGAATTTGTGTTATCTAAGTTGATCTTCTGGTCAGAGCGATGTATGGAGGTAATTGGTGTAAGCAGTATACAGGATTGTGCAGGACCAAGCCCCACTCTTTCTCAGTACCTTTGGTCAAACATGGAACGTATTATTGAATAAGATATAAAATTTCCTGGTTTGCATAGTTTCTTAAAGTTGTTTCATTTTAAAAGTTGGATGAAATTGGGAATGGATTTGGAGAGAGTTAGGGTGTTTATGGAAAGACCATTAAATTTTCCTTTCATTTCCCCTCTGTTTTCTAAGCCTACATATACGGCATTTGACCTCATTTGTGTCTTAATCTCGCTCTCGGGATCGCATCGAAACCTCCCCCAACATTGGATTGGGACAGCCTATTGTCACTGTAGGCGATGCTATGGCATCTAGAACTCCAGGTTTTAAGTCTTCAGTTCTTACAAAGTGCTATAAAAATTGTTATGCTTGTGTCCCTTTTTCCAAATAAGATGGCAACAATATTTGAGAGAAGCTTATGTTCTGGTATACAAGTATGTTCCTACTAATCCTTCTTTTAATATGTCTCCCTTTCATATCCTGACATCTCTGAAACCTCTAAATCACACAAAAGTACAACAGTAATAGAGGAAGTAATAAGCCTATCCTATGTCACAGTCTAATAAAACTTCATTTTTTCTTGTTTAATGAAATGCTTCTGGAATCTACAAAGATAGCATGGCAAATAGCTAATTTTATTGCCTTCAGTTCAAATGTCAAAGCAACATGTTCTGTTCTACTTCGGGAAGAAAAATACATTATTAGTGCCTCCTGAAATCCTTGTACAGAAGCTGTTTTAAATAAATAGACACTAATTAAAAAATCCTAACAAGCAATGTTTTTGATATAGAGATGTTTAATTTTCCATTGAAAAGTATTAAATGTGGTCAGTTAACACACTGCAGTATTGAACAGTAGAAGAGCAGTACTGGATGGTACAGGGGTTCCAGACAGCAGCTGATGCAGAGAGACTGCATAAACCATTATAGTTTTTTTGAGCAAAAACCTCCTGTATTTTCAGATTATCACTACATTTTCTTCAATTCCTTGAACAAGAATCCCAAGATGAGGGCAAATGGCTTCTTGACTGCATATATTTCTAGTGCAGGAAAGATTTGACTCTGTTCCAAACCAACGAAAGCTCATTCTGGAGTACTGCCCTTCAGCCTTTTGACAGCACAGACTGTATTCACAGAGATCTTGGCAGTAATCATTCAATTCCAAATCCGTATTTTATATCTAGAGAATTAGTTTTTCAAAGGACAGTTTTTTACCAGCCAGTTCAAGAGCTGATAGCTAGAGTTTGCCACTTCTTCTGTACTTTCATTTGCTTAGTAAAGGAATATATTTGCAGAAAAAAATGTTGGATCAAACAGCCAGAATTTATTTATTTGTTTAGACAACTGTGAAAGATTTAAAATAAAAAGAAGTTATTTAGCTCATGTTTCAGTCAATACAGTGAATTCTTTTGGATTCATATATTGATAGTGCCATATTTGAGCATACAAGGAAGACTTCATTTGGGGGTGAGATTCAACTGATATTTTTAGCTATGCAAAACTTCTTGAGTCTGTATAGTCAATGGAGAGAGACAAATCCTACTTAGTGCTAGTGAACTGACTGTTTCTAACCTCTGTAATCACTTGGAGGGAGCAGCACAGAGTAGCTGTGTAGCTTGGAGGATCTGAATCTTGCCCTCAAAGACATGTAAGTGATAGAAAAAGGTTTGCACCCTAAGAGACAATTCAAAGCATATTTCATGGCTATCAGAAAGAAAGCGAGGAAATGGGTCACTTCTACCCTGTGCCTCAGGGAGCTGCAGTTACAGGTGCACCGCTGTGCACCATCCTTAGCTAAATGTCACCAGAAGATGACCACTGAAAGTAAAAGAAAAACAAGTTTTCTGAACATCAGCTGAAGCTCATTGAATTGTTTTTCACTGCTTCCTTATTTCAGATTCCTCTAGGCTTTGAACTCAGTAAAGAGAGCCGATGTGGCAGATGCTTCAACACTGCCATTGGAACAGTTCACAGTGATAGATACAGCACATACAATGAGTCAAACAGATGCTCATAACAAGAAAAACTCTTGTCTCAGCTGTGCACACAAATTGTAGTGGAATACATGAAGAGAAGCCGTATGTAAAAAGATCCTACAGTTGTTGTTCAGATGAGCAGTTTTCTTTAATACTTCCATCACCTCCAGAAAGATTTAAACTGTTTGGGATCTGCATTGCCTTTTTTTTTTTTTTTTCCTTTTCCGTAACCATGAAATAGACCTTGAATAGATAAGATTATCTTTTTATAGGAAGAGAACAAATTCTTTCTCTAGGGACAGAACAACTCAATGTCCTAGGAAATCTCATTTTCTGATAAATAGTGTAATAAGTTCATTTTTATCATTTATATGTGTGTATAAAATAATTCTGAGCTTATACATTTAAACTTGTGTGCATCTGGGATTAATGCTACTTCACTTTAACCTGTCTGCCTGCAATGAAGAGGTATAGATAGATCCTGTAGTCAGATTAATGTTTTTCTGTCGGTTAGGTGTTGAACACAACTAATTTCACTCCACTAGGAGGAGCTTTTCAGGAGACGTGAAGGAAATGAAGTCCCTGACTGTAATAATTTGGGGGATGTAAACTTTGGGGATTAATGAAATCCATCACAGAATCACAGAATCACAGAATCACTAGGTTGGAAAGGACCTTCAAGATCATCAAGTCCAACCATTAATCCAGTAGACCTTGAATAGATAAGATTATCTTTTTATAGGAAGAGAACAAATTCTTTCTCTAGGGACAGAACAACTCAATGTCCTAGGAAATCTCATTTTCTGATAAATAGTGTAATAAGTTCATTTTTATCATTTATATGTGTGTATAAAATAATTCTGAGCTTATACATTTAAACTTGTGTGCATCTGGGATTAATGCTACTTCACTTTAACCTGTCTGCCTGCAATGAAGAGGTATAGATAGATCCTGTAGTCAGATTAATGTTTTTCTGTCGGTTAGGTGTTGAACACAACTAATTTCACTCCACTAGGAGGAGCTTTTCAGGAGACGTGAAGGAAATGAAGTCCCTGACTGTAATAATTTGGGGGACGTAAACTTTGGGGATAAATGAAATCCATCACAGAATCACAGAATCACAGAAT
>NW_010522657.1:0-604 GCF_000687285.1 Phaethon lepturus
GCAGGCCAGCCTGATGGACACCCTGCAGAAGCCTCACCGCAACTTAGTGTCTGCCCCCGGTGCTCCCTTGTGAGCCACCTCCTTTTCTGCTTTAGACTCATTAAAGTTGTGCTGCATCCAAGCCTGGGCCTCCGAGTCCTCCTTCCTTTGGTCGCAAACCTTGCCGTCTGCTCAGGAAGAAAGGTGGCTTTCTGGAGAGTATTAGGTTGAGTGCAAAAGAGGACCCTTCCTCGTTCCCAGACGAAGGAGAGGGTAGGACTCACTGCACTGAGCAATCTGTTGTGCGCTGCCCCTTGGAGATGAGGAAGACATTCCTGGCTACTCCACAGCCCATGGCATCAGTTCTTCCAGTCTTGCTGCATCTCTTCCCAGGTGGGCCTGGAGCACTGCACCCCAGAGCCCGTTCTGCGAATGGGGAGCCCAACCCCAGAGCTCATGGCTATGGGTGGCCAATGGATGATGTCAGCAGTTCCTCTGCCTTCCCCAGAGGAAAATATGCAATTCATGCAGGGATCAGAGCCCTCATGGTTTCGGGCTCAGGGATGCATCTGTGCAGGCAGAAGACATGGACTAAGTGCCAGAGATTTGCTGGGGTCTGTGAGTC
>NW_010522657.1:813-1084 GCF_000687285.1 Phaethon lepturus
AGGGCCAGGCACTGACACAGTCTCAGCCCCTCATTGTCTGAGGGAACATGGACAGGGCCACAGCACTCTGGTCTCACTCAGGAGAAGCCCGAAGCCAGGCCAACACTTTTCATGCTGCCTCAAGGCAGCTACAAGTGACTGAGCTGTTTCACAGGGTCTTTGCTCACGACTCATGGGAAAGCTCTGAGGTTACAGGGTTCTACTGGCTCTGTGGGGCTGGGGGAGTCCTCTGCCGTGACAGAGCCAGGAGCTATGGGAAAAGGAGACGGGA
>NW_010522657.1:1403-1936 GCF_000687285.1 Phaethon lepturus
GTGGGCTGGGGGAGTCCTCTGCCATGACAGAGCCAGGAGCTATGGGAAAAGGAGATGGGAGCCTGGTGAGGCCAGGAGGAGGAAGCTGGTGGACATCAGGGCTGGAGCCTGATGCCAACAAATGGCACCAATTCTGGAAGGGCTGTGCATCCCTCCCACCAGCAGCACTGTAGGAATCCAGCCATGGCATAAGCTCCCCCTTCAAGCCCCTAATGAGGGACTCCTGGAAAGAGTTGTTCCCTACCACTTGGCCTTGGCTGAAAAGCAGATGACCTAGCTCCAGGGCCCCATGGCCTGGGGAAGGTGAGGACTCACTCCAGCATCTGCTGGCATCACCACACAGGGGACACCACCCACTGGCTCTGCTATGAAAAGCTTTTCCATAAAAGCAAGAATCCTGGCAAAATGATTTGCCATTTGCCAGATGAAGCCTTTCACCTGGAGAAGCTGCAGCCACATGCTCTGACTCCCCCAGTGGGATTCCGGCCAAGTCCAGTTGGCTGGTGCCAGTGTTTCCCGGCTGCCGCCAGCCT
>NW_010522658.1:0-32539 GCF_000687285.1 Phaethon lepturus
AGATCTAAGGAAGACATTTTTGACACTGAGGCTGGTGAAAACCTGCCCAGAGAGGTGGTAGATGCCCCATCCCTGGAAACATTCCAGGTCAGGTTGGACGGGGCTCTGAGCAACCTGCTCTAGTTGAAGATGTCCCTGCTCACTGCAGGGGGGTTGGACTAGATGGCCTTGAAATGTCCCTTCCAACCCAAACTATTCTATGATTCTACGATTCATCTGGCGGGAGTGTATTCACTCAGCATTTTCAAGCAAGCTGCAAACATCAGCCAATTAAAACACCAGGAAAGTGGAGGCAAGACCTTGTTTCCTTACAGTTTTTTAATAAGTGCAAAGTTGTCCTTAAAACACACAAATCCTACTTTGTGTGAAGTAATTATCTTCAGTCAAAAAAATAGCTTTAGCCTTAAGGAGCAGTGTTCCATGAAGAGTGATGATTCTTGAAGAACTGAACTTTCCAAGTCCTTCCCTGGCCAGCTGATATCTCTACAGCTACAAGATCATTTTCTAATTTCCTCTGACCATTCACTTATGAGTGTTTATTCCCTTCCCAAGACAGGGAAGCAGAGGGTAACCTAAGGACTACTTGTTACTTGCACAAGAAATAAAATTTTTATTTTGAACTATTATGAAATATGACCACATGAAGGAAGAGCATTTGTTGGATTTTTCTGCTAGGATGAACCGCTGTGAAGGTATCAACAATGCTGACATTACATTGTCAGTGTGAGTTTTCCCTGTTAATCATTTATGGAGGTGAATGGGGAGTGAGTCACACCTGCCAAAGCCATTGTCTCAGCAGACTTTGCAAAGTCAGGCTACAATCAGATCAGGGAACACTGTTTATGAACTTTCCATTGGCAGTGTGGGCTTTCTGGATTATTATTTGCCATTTTGCTTCATGTCATTTCCTCTTTCACCCTCAATTTACTCCTATTATGTGAAATTTCAGAGCTGTGAGGAATGAATGCATGCATTTTGCCGTTATATGATTGAGGTGGAGGAACGGCCTCCTGAGAGCTTGAATTGCCAACAAGAAGGATTTCAGTGCTGAAAGCTTTGAACTCCAGAGCCCTCTTTCCCATAGCAAAGCAGAAACATAATTCATCTAAACCTTGCAACATCCACCCATGCCGGGAAATGAATAGTCCTCTTATCTTGTACAAGGGAGAGCAGAGGTCCAACGGAAGTTGTGGATTGGTTTGGGGGTTTTTTTTTGCTCTGTTTGAACATCAAAGTGGTGTAAAAAATTGGATTACAGATCTCTGGATTCCCTGATCTCATGACTCATCTGCTGGACTGCCTAAACCTCTCTGCCCAAGTCACTTAATTTTCTTTTCACTAAGACCTCTCATTTCAGTGAGACAATTTCTACACTGCAACCTGACCACAGTTAGCTGTTCCCTTTCTATATCTGTGCCTCTGGCAATACTTTATCCCAGTAGAATCATGGAATTGTAGAATAGTTTGGGTTGGAAAGGACCTTTCAAGGCCATGTAGTCCAACCCCCCTGCAGTGAGCAGGGACATCTTCAACTAGAGCAGGTTGCTCAGAGCCCTGACTAACCTGACCTGGAATGGTTCCAGGGATGGGGCATCTACCACCTGTCTGGGCAACCTGGGCCAGTGGTTCACCACTCTCATTGTCAAAAATGTCTTCCTTAGATCTAGCTGAAATCTACCCTCTTTCAGTTTAAAACCATTCCCCCTTGTCCTATCGCTACAGGCCCTACTAAAAAGTTTGTCCCCAAATGATCACCTCATGCGAGTCTGGAGTGCTTGGAAACCCTCATGGACCCTTTGAATATTACGAGGGTAGCAGTTTGGCTTTCAGTGCTTTTTGGCAAAAACCAGGTCTCCCAAGCTATATTCTTCTGCATCCTGCCAGGAAACAACTAGCTGACATGTAACAAAAAAAAAAAAAAAATCACAACTAGAGCTGACACAAAAGGTCACTAATCCAGTCTGGGTTTCTTGAATTCGGTAACAATAATGCCATCTCTATGTCAAGAAAAATAACTTTCTGAGAAGTCTCACCAAGAAGAGAAACAATAGCTCAGTTGTCTTCCTCTTGCCTGCTCTTTGTGAAATAGCTTGTTATAGGATCCTTAGGTTTTGCTGAGAGCCTGCTTTTCAAAGAGGTTGGGATGGGCTTGGAAATTGCCGTGGTGAGGAAGGACGGAGCTACCACTCCCAGATGCAAGGAAAACAGGAAACCCGCAGCACCTTGATGCTGAAGCCAAGAAGCTATAAATAACTCCTCGCAATCCTAACAGCTGGGCAAGAAGCCACACAACAGCCCAAAATACCACATTTCTAGAAGCATTCCTACATGAGGGTCCTTCTCTCCCCTCTTCACAAACACTGCAGAAGACGTGCACACCAACAGTATCTTCCACTTCATCTCTGTAACCCTCCGTGTGTTTTTTTCCGAGGAGCGGTGGACATCTGTGGGGAGTGACATCCTCCATATGCAGAGCTTGTTACCTTGAGACTGCCAGACTGAAGTCTTGGCGACACACAGGACTGCATATGTTTGGCTAAACCTGTTTCGAACAATTTAGTTCACAGTCATGAAGGCTGTGGGGTGCTTTTATTCTGATCTGACTGCTTTTATCACATTTAAGCAAGCTAATTAGGAGCCAGGTGAAGTCGTGCTGAATTAGACCATTCCCATATTAAAATTAGTGTCTACCCCCCTATAGGACTTAAGCTGGATGCCATAATATATAATGTCAATGTATAAACCTCAATGTACACATCTCTGAGCTGTATGCTGGTTTTGTTGCTATTTTATATATATAGCAATGCTTATAGAGCTTTTTATTTTTTTTTTTTAATGCCAAGAAAGCCTCAGTGAACGGAGTGTAAGTGAATCCAGTCCAGACTGGGAAGGGCCAAACACTGTTATTTGGTAAGGAGGAGTAGTGGCTAAGTGGGTATAAAATTGATGGGTGAATTTTATTCTGTGGCACTTTGGACATGTGCCCATCGCACATCCAAACCCTCTGGTTTGACACTCCTCCCAGCCTCAGTAAGAAGAACCAGGACTGGCTGAGGGTGAGACATACCCACTTATTTCCAGAGGCAAGCCCTTAGGATGTGTTTGTGGGTTGATTTGGGAAGGCCTGCAAAATCCAAGGGCATTTTCTGAATTGGAGAGGTGAGCAGGCTCCAGCATGACTAAAAAAGCCCCTTTCAAAAAGACCCCTTTAAAAAAGCCTGTGGAGAAGCAGCAGTCTCACCCCTGGGATTTGTAAGGGTAGCATCAGTGCCTTTGCCTCCATCTCCGCAGCGGGTGTCATCGAACGGGAGGCACTGATCCCCGGTTCCAGCCAAGACCTCTGAATTCTTCACAATGTCTTTCACTGATGCAGTTGACTTGATTTTATAAATACGTCGGCTGTTGGTGTCGGAGAGGTAGATGGAGCCGGTGATTGGATCTGTGGTCAAGTAATACTTATGAGCTGGGCTGTGGCTGAAAAACAAGGGTATGATGTTATTATTTTTTGGATGATTTGTTTTCTTAAGTCAACAGGCAATGCAAGCACTTTAGAGGATAAAAATGCACAGGGCAGACGGCCTGGGAAGGTGAAGCAGTGCCGTATTCGACAATGTGTGTGCGCAGTGTGTTACAGCACAGGATCCTGAGCTATATCTGTTACCAGTCACTGTGCCTGGGGTGCTCTCCGGCTTGGAGGGCAGCTACCAGAGGAAACAGCTCACCAGCCCGAGCCAAAATCATGCCAGAAACTACTATAGGTTGAGTTCCAATGCCTGGGATTGCTTTAATTTACTTAATATAGTCCTGAAACTGGTGTTAGTGCAGTGCCAGAAAGTGGAGGGAAAGTGTAGTACGCTAGGTGCAGAAAACAAAGCAAAAAAATAAAACAAAATCTGCCCTCCCAAGAAAAAACCCAGGACAAAACCCAAAAGCAAACCCCCAAGTATAAAGCACTTTAAGATATAGTCTTGAAGATCACTGCATCAAGGCTTATCTGGTGCTCTTGCTGACTCCAACAAAGACCTTAGAGTCTTGTCCCACCCTCATGGAGATTACGGGGAGTCCTGCCACTGAATTCAGCTGGACCTCAATGAACAGAGACACAAAACGGTCCTTGAAATGCCACATTTTGGCCTAAGTAAAACATGAACTAGGAGGAGGGCTGAGGAACACTAACTTCAGTCCCCTGCTAAACCGCGTTCACTCACTGCTTCCTCAGAAACTAGAAAGGGTGGATGGGAAAATGGGATGAGCAGACAGAAGGATACGTTTTGAGCTCCATAACTGCAACACTAAATGAGCCCAGGGCTGAAGAAATGAATAAACTAGCATCTACTTTATGGAAGGCATTCGATGGGATTGGCCAGAAAAAACAACCAGATGAGTTTAGACACAATGTAAAAAATAGACTTTCAAGGATTCTACCTATAGTTTAATAAGATATTAAATTTATTAGATTCTTGTATTAAAATTAGTGTTTACCACTAGTGTGTCTTGAGCTGCATCTCTTCTAAGCCTGAAAGCAACAGATTAAACTTGTAACACCTGCTGCCTGAACACAGGTGTCCTTCCTTCTGAGAAAGGCTAAGCAGGAATTAGAAGAAGAAGGAAAATGTCTCTACTTTTCTCCAGTACACCTTCAAGCTGTCCAAGCTCATCAGGTCCCAAGAATTCATAATAAACATATAGGCCATAGTTCACAATTTTGCACTTAGTGGAGTTGTTCCGTTGAGAAGCTGGTTGGAAACCGAGTGTCGATCAGAGTTGACTCTATCCCTCATAATAAGAAATTTCCTCTCTCTTTCAACTTTTATGCTAGGAAAATAAACTCCTCTTCAGACACATAAAAACTACTGAATTATTTTCTGCTTAAAAAAAAAGCTGTAAGTTGGTTCTTCATTCAAATTACATAATACTTTGGTGAAAAAAAAGTCTTTCTGATTTATTCTGGAATATCCCTTGTGATTTATCCTATTAAAGTCTGAACAGATTTCATCTCCACAAATGACACTGATTCTTGCTAAATAAAATGCTCTGACCTTCAAGACAGCTCCAGCCTGACAGTTCAGTCTCCATCTGTATTCCTTTCCAATGACAGCAGGCTGGTAGGGTATTATTTCATTTACCTGCATGTCACTCACACTAAGCAAGTGGCTTCAACCCTGGTGGAAAGAGTTCCCTGTGGGAATCCATCATCCGTTTTGATCGGGGCCTTGCATTTTCTGCTGACTGTCCTAACAAAGCCCAGCTGAATGTCAGTCAGCTTTAGAGCTGTTCATAATCTCTATTTTGCATGGGAGGTGGACACGAGGACGATATTTTTAATGGCACTTTGCAATTCTTTAGCATCTTTGCCTGGAAAGCGCAGATAGCTTTCACTGAGTCTTACAGCAGGCTGCTTGCAGATGGCCAAAGGCAGATGACTTTCCCAAAGATGAAGAAAAATGGTAGCAGAACTGGAGGTTCCCACTTCCCCCTCCCAACATTCTCATTGTAATTTATTTTTGGATTTCATAGCCTCACTCTGGTGGGTTTTATTATTGATTACAACCTTCTGTGGAAGAGAGGGATCTTAAAATATTTTCTAACCCCAGCTCCTGTGGAAAATGGACACTGAAGTAAACGCTGGCTTCTTTTAACCACAGGTAAAAGCAAAACATTCATCCAACAGAAAAGCTGAACGGGTACTTCCCACCTACATTTGCTAAGTAAAAAACTGTCATATTAATACTTTGAGTAGCTGCTGGTAGCCCAAGTTTAGTTCTACTAATGAGGTGCTGAATGTAGAGTCCTCAAAAAAACAGGGGTGAGTTCAAAGTTCACAATCACTGAAAACTTAGCTCTGTCTGGTTAAACTCTCAGCCCTCCGCATAGCTGGGTGCCACAGAGGCACACATACCCGTCCTACCAAGTATGCTTTGGGAGAAGCAGAGCAGAAAGTTATGTGGGTTAACCTACCCATGGGATGGTCATAATCTCGGGTCACTTAAAACCTGGATTTCACCTGGTGAGCTGACAGCAAAACTCTCCTAAGGCATACGGTCACTTTTCTAAATGTAATGTTATTAGTGGTATTGACAGCCCCAACACAAACTCGCTCCTTTCTGTGGCACGGCTCTGTGTGAGCGATAGGAAGTGCCGGTTCATTTTTATGGGCTAGACTTTTTATTTTTATGAGCATGGCTTACCACGGTGCCCTCCACACCACTCCATGGACAGGGCTTTTGTGGGTGGAAGGTCCCCTGGGATGGCTTAGGCAACGGAGTATTTAACCGGGAATGCTTTGGAGCAAGGATGGTAAAACACACACCGTTAAAAATTATCAAGTTTGAATTTACCTCCCTGGACCCTGCCAACGGTTTTCGCCACTGTACCGGGAAGGCATCACACTGCCCTTGCATGAATTGCATAGAATTATACACTGGAGCTTTTGTTTAACACTTTGAGATCCTTCAGGATGAGAGACGCTAAATAAACATACGTTAGTAACGTAAAAGTTGCCGAACTGCTTCCCTTCATCTGTGGTAATGGATGAGCACTGGAACCAGCAACACTGAGGCTTTGCTTTTTATTTAAAGCCACAATCAAATAGGCAAATCTAAGTGGCAAACTGGACTGAGCTGAACAACAACTGAAATACATCTGCCTGGGGTGAAGCAGAGAAAATTTGTTTTTCCTTTCATCCTCTCTCATGGCTCAGTTTGATAACGGACCAAAATAAAAGGCAGGACATTTTACGATTCAGAAGGCTTAATCAGTTACAGTATTTGTAGTCTTAGAATATTCATCCCCCATACTGACACTGCCACCAGTCGAAAAGGGCTGTGGGTGAAGAGCTGATTTCCCATTCAGATTGTTCCTTTTGCTATTCAGGCTTTTTAGAAGAAGCCCCGAGCACTGCATTGATGTTTTAAGGCCCTGCAGCAGCACACCAAAGTTGCAGGGGTGGGGTGGGCTGGTCCCCAGCCAAGAACAGAAGCTGGAGGTGATATTGCTTCCTTGGACGCCTGTGATACAGCGATGTGCCAGGAGAGCACAAGGAGATCTTCAAAGTCCACAGTGACCCCAGTTGTTCGGGTTGCATATGGGCTCTGCCATGCGTCTGCCTTGTCCCCTTCCTGTTTTCATTCTCGTAATTCGGACAGGATAGTGCCTGCACCATTTGGGGAGCTCTGTAGGTATGTTTGGAGATTCAAACTCCATTTTAAAGCGCTTTGCACGACTCCTTACGCACAAGTGAGAGGAAGGAAAGCGATAGAAAGCTGGGTGAGTAGGCAGAGGTGGCAGTCCTCTGGATTTCTTCTGTTGTACTGTGATAGACGCAGAGGCTTTAAGCAAAAGTTCTTACTATTCCCTTGGGCCCAGAGCCCATGTTTGGGAGGATTCTGAGGAAGAAACCATCTGCTCCGGAGTCGGAAGCCAATCTCTAAGGAGTAAAGACAAGAAAAGGGAGATGGTCCCTGGTTTCAGCAGGTTACCTATAATGCCTCAGCACAGCAGACCCCACCTTTCCGCTGGCTTCTGCTCAAAGCCAGGGGATTCACCTCCCCGAGCTTTCGATGCTGGCAAGGTGGATGCTTGCGCCTGAACTGGACTCCCTTTATAGGCAGCGGAGAGAAATAGCATCTTTTTGGGTACGATTTATCTGACTTCTTATTTGCAACGTTTATCTTACAAGATGAACTGCATCTTAGTTTCCCAAATGCAAGGGCATCCACCGCCTCCTCTGAAGGACAACTTCTGTTCATGGTAGCAGTATGACTCTGGCTCCCACTGTGGTCAACAGACAGGAGCAGTCGCAACACCGAAGTTAGTGACCTATAACAGCGGATCCGAATAATCCCCCGGGGCTTCTTTGGATCTGACGTCTCTGTTTAAGGACACGAAACCATCTCTGTAAAACCGTCTGTGCTAGCTGTCCTCTTCCCCTCTGAGCCTTGCTGGCCACATGCATTTGCTGGTGACTAAACCACCGAGTTCCTGAAGCCAAGGGTTTGCTGTTCGGCGGGACTGTGTTTCCATGGCTCCAGGCTAAGCACCCTGCAGCTCACAGAGGGGTTTATTAGAGTTTGTGTGAGGTACTGGTCCTTTTTTTTTCTCCTCTAGGTGACGTTCAATAGATAATATATAAGGAGGCCACACAGTGCAGTGAACTGAATTTACACTTGGCCTTTTAGTGTTTTCAGTTTGTGTGTGATGCCCAAAGCTCTTCTAGTGTCACAGACTGGACAATAAAACTTCATAGCAATGCCATAAGCCAACCCAGGGACCACAAAGGGCTTTTGATTCAGTCCTGGGGCAGTTTTCTGAGATACCTCTCTTTGCCACTACTTGTAGATTTGTCTCTCTAAGGTATGAATGGCAACAAGAAAGGAAGGATATAGTTAAGTGTGGCCACTTCTTGCATATTTGCAAGACAGATATGCCTCACTGCCCTCCATGATCCTGCAGAGAAAAGATAATGATAATTATCTGCAAATTATTATTGCCATGCTTGGAAAACATCATTAGCTTCTACAGGCCCATCAAGACAGGTCCATACACAGACATACTGGAGTAAGCTCCTATTAATCTATTACTGAATGACAGATGGGTGTAAACTTGGAGGCATCACAATTTGGTGATGCTTTTTGGCTTAGCTAACATCCCCCATGTTGACACACAGCCATTTTGGCTGTTGCAGAGTTAGACCTTGGCTACCTACGCTGTGCTGTAGAGCCAAGCCTCTTAGTCAGTACCTCTGGAGATCAAGCTCACCACAGGCTACGTAGTCAGGAGGAATCCTTTCCCCTGAAGTGAAGAAGCTTTTGCACATGGATTGCAGCTTTTCCAAACCACTAAGATTCAGTCCTGTGGATCTCACCCTTTGCAACTGTTGCCCGTCAATGGTGTCAAGTTTAGGACCTTCTGGAACTCAAAGCACTGGAGTTTTAGCTAAGACTACACCCACTCATTTCCCTGTGGCTCCGGAATGAAGAAGCTTCCTGACAAGAAGTATTATGGCAAATGACACAGAACAGACACTACCTCACAGGGATGACTCCCTTAATGTAGTCACCGATGGGAATATTCGATCTAGAGATCCTCACCTCCTTCTTCTCCCGCCCCGGTCCCCTTTGGACTGCACTGCAGCAGGCACTTCTTGGCTTGCTTTCACTTCACTTCTTAGTTTTTAGGAATTGCCTAAAGGCTGAAGCCCTGCCAACTTTGTAAGGCTCTGGTGGCATCTGCAGCATTTGTGGCCAGTCCATATATCTTCATTCAGTTATTGCCTTCATACATAAAACCTCTTCTTGTAACAGGTATTCAGCTGCTGCCCTTCATTGTCAAAGCAGGTGCACTTTAGTGGCTAAGTATTTCTAGGGCATTAAGGATACAACCCGGCTGTTCCAAACAGAAATGAGTTTTTCTATTGCCTTCAAACGATGTGCAAGAGGAGCTGGGGGACTGGAACTCAGCCTGAGAAAGACAGCCAGTGCAGAGGTCTTGTGTACCAACCTCGCAGCTCTGCTAATAGGTGCTTTGGGCCAGTCCATTACACCATGAAAGCTCAGCCCTTCGTTAATGTTTTGGCAATAAGACAAAACAACAGTTTCTACTCTATTGCATTTCCAGGCATGCAGATAAAATGAACATTTCTGGTTTTGCACAGCCTCTATGAAGTCAAAGAAACAGTAAATAAAAAGCATGTAGCAAGAAAAATCCCCAATCCCAAATGCAAAAAGAAAGCCAAACAACCAAAAAAATCCCAACTCCATAGTCTAAGCTTCTAATTTAGAAAGCAGCCGGGGAGAAGGATGGGAAACTTGTCAGAGCCAGAAAAGTCCTTGCAAACACAGTGACAGGAGGTTGACATCTTCCTGAATGCAACTGATTGGATCAAACTCACTGAAACTCCAGCGAACCCAAATGACAAATATTCTTAGTGACAAAGCTCCAATTTAGGAGTCTCTCTTTCATCTTGTTTTCTTGTCATTACCCTTTCTCTTTTTTATCGCGTTTGCTGGGTAAGGTTCTGAGTTGCACTGCCTCCCATCCGAGCCTGCCGTACTTTCACATAATGTGAGGGCTCTCTATGAAGAGCTCAGGCTGACAGAGAATTACAAAAACCTACTTCCCTAGGTGGGTGATGCTGGGGTACATCTGGCCCTTCATCATGCCCGTTACACTCCCCAAAACTCAAAAGGAAGACATTTCACCTTATGGGAATTATTTTTCCATCATAGCTATTCCAGTGACCTGTATCCTGATGATGCTCCCACTTTGCTTTCTTGGTTAATTCCCACCCACTTTTCCTTTCACCCTCCTCCTTTTGTTACGCTGCTCCTCGTGTCTATACTTCCCCCGTCTACAGCTACTCCAGCTCCTGCAGAAGTCTGTGCGACTCTGCTCTGTGATTAATGGCTCCCAGTTCTGATGACTGATTGCCTACGCCAGTTTTAATAACGCCGGCTTCATTTGCTATTGAATCATCTGGAAATGGCACTGGTGGCTCACTGGGTAACAACATGCAACAAGACAGGGAGCGGCATAAGAATTCTCCACTGGTTCGCTTACCTATGTCTGAAATCTTTATTTCTGACAGAAGACAGGAAAGCAGGGAATAGAAGAAAGAATGAGGTGTTAGCAGCTCAGTTCGATGCATTATTAGCAGATTGAAAACTTGACAGTAACTGTATCATACAATGCAATAACAAATAAAGACTTAGCTGGAATGACACTGATATATTTTATATTGGATATTACTTTGCAGTGAACTCGCTTATGTACCGCTGCATATCACAAAGGGAGTGTGATCTCACCTGCCTGGAGTTATTCACTTATGCAGGAGATAGGATCAGGCAGACTTTATCATTCAGAACAGTACTGAGCTAAATATGCGTAGATGCAGATATCGTTACAGTTTTTTTCACTCTCAAAGCAAAACCTTGTGATTTACAAAGGTAACTTAACAGTTGCAGAGTTAGAGGTGGCAGCTCTTTGCTGTAACCTCGTGAACTCTAGCCCAGAGGACTGAAATGATGCTGAGCTGGATGTTTTTCACGGGTCTAGTTACATGCTCAGCTGCAGTTATCTGCGCTCCACAGTGCATTTGTTTTCCTCTCCGCAACAGAACACGACGCTCAAAAGATGAGCCCCCAACCAAAACCCAAAAGCCAAACAGTGGGGGTGTAAATCTCCAAGGAGATGCTGCTTTGAGAAGACACGAGCAAACTCCATTTAGGCCAAAAGCAATGGCTCTCCTCCATAGCTTTTAGTCAGCTGCATCTGAACCCACTTACTTTACAGCACACCAGAGTGAAGAAATGTTTATTAGACCCAGTAACCTAAGCGTTTGCACAGATGAAGCAGCAATCGTTCCAGCAGATCTAACTCTGGAGTGAATTTAACTCTGGGGCTCTACGCAAAAGCCAGCAAGGCCACTCTGTCAAGGCTTCCAATTTTCTCTTTTCCAATCAGGAAATACTCTGCAAAAGCTCTGCTGGGTCTGGTATTTCCACTGACAATGAAACAGGGATCGTTTTTTCGCAATAGTACTTCTGGGAATGAGATATTAATCCCACTCAGTTGCAATGGGATTTGGGCCCCAAATCACCTAGGCTCTTCTGGAAATCTCACCTTTGGCTATTCAAATAACTTTCTGGCACTGGAAGAATATTACATTCTTCAATGTGGACCGGGGCTGAAGATTTATCCCGGCTTCCCACCTTACAAACACGAGAGGTATTACGTTCTCGTATGTCACGTAACAGAATAGCAAGAATCAGGTTCTTATTTACTCAAAAGGTACCCCAGCCCTCTGGGATGTGACTGTTGACATCTAATTGTGGACTTCCTAATTCAGTGACTCATCCTGATTTCTTCGTCGCCCTGTGTACACACCAGGACAGCTATTCTGCAAGTGCCAGCCTTGTGATGACTGGAGTTTTTTTCTCACACACCATGATCTACGACGATGGTTCCGCGTGCCAAGTAAGACCTTCATGAAGGTCTAATGACTGCGGCGTGTTTGTAAACGAGGGACTAATGGAATCTTGCACCAATTTTGCTTTCATTTTTACCTGTGGCCTTGTGGAGCAAATGGGAATACAAAGCAATGCTGTATGGGACCCTGCTGCTCTAGTAAGCTTCCACATGGCAGTCCTTGCAGAAATGGAGCCTTACTTTTGTCGCCAGCAGCCAGGACATTAAATCTGAGTAGAGCAGGGAGATTCTTAGTTTCTGGAAGATTCTCACTTTCAGGCCAGATCTTGAGAGGTAAATGGGAATTTACCTTCCTACCATGCTAACCTCATCTTGACTTGGGGTTGTTCAGTCTGGAGAAGAGAAGGTTGCGAGGGGACCTTATCAATGTCTACCAATATCTGCACGGTGGCTGTCAGGAGGATGGAGCCAGTCTCTTTTCAGCAGTGCCCAGTGGTAGGATGAGGGGCAATGGGCACAAACTGCAGCACGGGAAGTTCCACCTCAACGTGAGGAAAAACTTCTTTACTGTGAGGGTGAGTGAGCACTGGAACAGGCTGCCCAGAGAGGTTGTGGAGTCTCCTGCTCTGAAGACCTTCCAAACCCAACTGGACATGTTCCTGTGCAACCTGCCCTGGGTGATCCTGCCTTGGCAGGGGGGTTGGACCAGGTGGTCTTCAGAGGTCCCTTCCAACCCCTACCATTCTGTGATTCTGTGATTCTGTGACTTCTCAGGACTTTAGGTCGGGTCCTTCAAGTAGAGAAGCCTCATTCACAAACACTGGTTTAACTATTGACTTTCCTGGAGTGATTCTTGTCTGATCACCGAGTCCAAAATCAGGCCCTTGTGCTTTGAAGTGGGTAATTGTATTTGTTGCGGAAATTTTAGATAGGAAAAATACCCCAAGTGAGGTCAATTTGAAATTTTGATTCAGTCACAATCTATTTCATTTCTGCAGAACTTACGACAAATCTGTACTTTTCCCTCCCCTTCCTTGTTTTTAATGGACTGTCCTTCATAAGCCTCCCTATTTCTCCTAATATATTTTTTTTACCTTTGTTATTTGGGGTTAAAAGGAAACACTTCATTTACTTTCAGATTATCCATCTATATGTTCTCCCTGACACTGTTGTTCAGCTGGGAACTGGGGGGGGCTGATACGTTTTTCCCCCAAAAAACAACTAGAAAAACCCAGTCTGTGACTCGCCAGGTGATCATCCTGTCTTAATTATGAATGATCATCTCTCCTGATTAACCTCCACATATCATCATTAGTGCTGTGTCCTTCCAAGTTTAGGTTGTCTCAGAGGCTGATTGTTAATTTTAAGAATTCCCACCGGTCTCGATCTACACCAGAAGGCAGGCATCAGCACAGTTTGATTTAGCAACACAGAAACGCGTCGATATTTTTGGTGTGTGATTCAATTCTGGAAGAACTTGTTAGGCCCGTGTTTCTCTGGTGTAAATCCAAGTCAGGAGAGTTGCAGAAGAGGCAAATGTGGACAGCTTTTTTAATGTTTTGCTGTGGTTTTTTAAGAGTTTTGCTCATTTTCCTTTTGGGTACCTAAGATTTCTGCAGAACTTAAGGACATAATTATAATGGCCACATTCAGCACAGTGTACCTCAGCTCCAGTATGTTGGTGACATTGCCAGAGGGAAAGATCCTTCGGATGTAGTTGAAATCTCCAACATAAAGACTTCCATCAGACCCACATGTTAGGGCAACAGGAGCCAGGAGTTTGTTCCCATCTGCAAGACCATTGCAGCTTGGACAAGAAATGCTACGTCTGCGGCCATTGCCCATAATGCTTCCGATTACAGGTGGCTGCTGGGAAATAAACTGGTTTTCCCCGTTTCCTTTATGCAAGATGCCTAGAGAGAGAAAACAGTAATAAGGAAATTAAAGAGACTCAGTGCTTCCATCTTTTGAATGTGTTCTGATCAGCTTTCAAGACTGCCTGCTGCAGTCTTGAGCATCCTTCAAGGACTCTTGCACCTTCCATTCTCCTTTATGACCCATGAAACCTCTCGTCTCTGCAAGTACACTTGCACATTGGAGGATATGTCTGGATAGATTTATGGTTAGTGGTAGGTCCAATCTAAATAGACTTCCTTTTGCTATTTTAGGAACGTTTTACTTCTTAATCCCCTTCTTTTTAGACAGTATAAAGTTAGACATGCTGGTATTCAACTGCTTCACGATGGCCAGCTTCTTTTGGATATATGCATGATATACTGCTTCTAAATGTAGGCTACTAGAAATAGTACATGAGAGTGTACATGTGTACATCTGTTGGTTAGGTTTCTTTCCTTTCCTTTTCTTGAATCCTTAATGATAAGAAGCACCTGGGCCTTGCAACACCGCATTATTCCTCTGCTATGTGTTACAGTCAACCTACCACTTTGTATGTTGAGGGCATGATGTTTGTCCAGGGACCATCCTCCAAGCTTGGAAGCATCAATTTCATAACCCTGAAGCACAGCTGTCCTCTTCTCCCATAGGATCAAGTCAGGACAGGATTCATACTCATAACCTACTGAAACTATGGACAACAGAGAAGCAAAAGACGCCCCAGATTAGTAACCCAGAAACGCACAATCAACACACACAGCTTCAAATGAGCGGAGTTAACAGCATTGCTACAGACAAGTGCCAGTTCCATTTAAGTGTCATCAGCACAACGCAGTGTCTTAATATTTTTCTCTTTGAAGGCCACCCTTCATTTATAAAGGTCAACATAGTTGTAGATGTTGGGCACATGTGCTAAACATTTTAAAGGGACTGTTTTAAAGACATTTTTAAAACAATGGGTATTTGAGAGGGTAAACTCCTAAATGGGAGCATTTTACTCCTATCTACTATCTTTGATCCAAGACTGTATGTCAGGAACTTGCTAAAAGTCATGGCCTTTCTTGGAAAGTAGACTTACACAAATGAGCAAGTCCCTCAGAGCCAGCAGTCTTAGACCAGGTTGACTTGTGGTCATTCTTAATGTCAGAAGGCTACATTGCAAAACTTGCCATGATGACTAATCAGAGCCTTTCAGGAGTAACTCCAATGAACACAATGGAGTTGCTTAAGAGTAAAATTATGTCAGTAGCAGGAAAATAATGTTTCTGATAGAATAATGACTCCTTCATGATTTTTTAGAAGAAGCAAGACCAGTTTCATTGGTCTGCTTTTCTTCTGCCCTACCTGATCTTTTCAGTGCTAACAGCTGAAGCAGAACAGAACTGCAAGTTCTACACAAGTGAAAAGCAATTACATAGCTCTTTTTTTACTAGACAAAAATAAAGGTCTGATCTTACAAGTTTCCCAGCCTCCTTGAAAAGTGCTGAGCACTGAGAGAACTCAGGATCGCCCATCAAATATAGCCTTTTGCAGAATCAGACAGAGTATCATTAGGAAATGAAGGCTTGATATTTTCCACTGTTCTAGAGGTAGGAATCATTGAAAGCCTGAATGCTGATGTCCTCAGACCGGCATGAGTACTCAGGGGCTGCAGAGCTGCATCATGGAGCACAGCAGGACCCATCGCTGATGTAGTATCTTAAAGTGCATGTAAACATCATTTCAGGATATGCTACCAGGACATGCTTCGCAATATGAACTCCAAACCAGGTAAGGCTCAGCAGGTTGTATCATCCAGCCTGCTCAAGACAGCTGAGCCTGAACGAGATGAAGGCATCCATTCTTCCTCCTAGAAAACAAGGCACCCTACAGCTCCTCTAAAGAGACTTATCTTCAGTTGGGCTACAAGGCATCAGCGAACCACCCTTCTGTCAACAAGCGCTCTGTTTACTAATTTGGGATCTCTCCATCTTGCTGATATCATTGTCTTGGCGGCCTGAAACGTCTTGTCTAGGCTGATGAAGACCTGCTACTGAATGTCCTCTGGTTGTTGATCAGATGGGATGCAGCAGCATCACCTCTGCTCATTACACACTAAAGTACCCCCCTCCCTCCACCATCATTGCACAAGGCTCACTGGGTGAGGTCTGGGATGGCAGCAGGAAAAGGAATGAAGTGTGTCTCTGCATACATATGATATCCACAGCACAGCTTCCTGCCCCAGCAAGGACTTCAGCTTCTGCCCCTGCAGAGTGGGTGGCACAGGCCACAGTGCGTGGTGCTGGGGATGTGGCACACTGAGTATGCATAGCCTTCCTGTTCTCTGCCTCGCAGCTTGACGGTCTTTCGTAGATGTAAAAGAATGCGCAAAATAGAAGCGAGAAGAGCATCATGCCCCAGTTTGGGATGGCATTCTTGAACGGGTAACAAAAGGGAAATGGTAAGACTAGAGCAATCCTGAAGGTCAGGCACAAGGAGGTTGGAGATGAGGACTCAGTTCTAGGGATTTCTTTCAAAGCAGTGCCGACAGCTTTTGGCTAGAAGTGAGAGGTAGGTGAACGCCTCTAGTTCCAGTTCATTCCTTCTGTTTAAATATGATGGTAGCAGCCCAGGTTGTATGTGCTGGGCCATGAGCCAGAGAACAGATGAGTACTCATCTGTTGGGGAAATGTGTGCTGTCTGAACAGCTGGGCCCGATCCTCTCCAACGAAACAACAGTGAACCAGCAGGGACCATTTTATGTGTTAGCAGTTGGACCATACTGATCTAGGACAAGGTCTGTGCATTGCCACTTAGCTGCTTCTAAAAAGAGACACAAGCCCTGGGGTCACTTACCGAAGGCTTCTGAGAGCCCATACACCTTCTGGCTGTAGACATCTGTCTTATCCCAGATGAAATAATAGGACAGGTCTGGAGCAGCTGCAAACCACTTTCTGAAGAGGCGTCCCTCGACGGCCACCATGAGGTGGACTTTCATAAGGTTGAAGGGTATGGTGGGGTGGGTCATGCTGATCCTCAGGACTGATTTGTAGCCAGCTGTGCGACTGCTCAGGTAACTCACTTTTATTTTACTACCGGAAACGTTAATCTCCTCCTGTAGAGCCTGTGGAAAAGCAATCCAGAAGGTGTTAAATCAGCAGCGAGCAGACAGGAAAAGGCAGTGAAGCTGTAATTTATCAAACACACCTTTATAAAAGCTCCAGTAGACAAGTCTAAAAAAGCACACCTAGTGGCATCAATTAGGAAATCATATATGTAATTTATGATTGGTTAGTTGTTGTTAGCTGTGGAAGCCAAGGAATGCCCTCCTCTTTCTCCATCTCTGTTACATGGGAGAACAGGAGACCAAAGTCTCACGTGTAAGTCAGTGTTTACAATGGGATGCGCTGCTAAAAGGAGTCCCAGGACCCATGCTGAAAGGAGCTTGGTGTCTGAAGTTATTCCAGCACATCAATTTAGCTTCCATTTTCTGTCTTTTATCTTGGTAGGTTTCTATGGCTGCTAATTTTTGGCTCCTGGCTTCTTTTTCCCAGTAAAATATCAAGCTCTACTTGGCCTGTATCCTTATGGGTGTTCCCCGGCCCCGATCATAGCCTACCATTCTCTCCGTGTCATTAGTGAATCCTGCTTCCACCTTCCCTCCTCTGACTTACCCACCTCTCCTTTGAAACTGCTCCTCTCCTACCTTACCTCTGACCCTCTTTGCCTGGTCTACCTCTAGCCTTTTCATTCCTGTGTCCTGTCCTTATTTTCTGACCTCATATGTGTTCCTACTTACCCTGGTCCTTGCTTAAAATTCCCTCCCCTCTCACCTGTGCGATGAAACTCTTGGTCTGACCTACCACCATCAACTTCTTTCCCTTCCCTTGCATTCTCCAATTCCCCTCCTTTTCCAAATTCCTGTGTATTCTAGGTGAGTTGCTTCATTTTCTCCTCCAGCCATGCAGTGTGGATATTTCTGACTGGCTGGGACAGTTCTCTCACAGGTCTCCATGCCAGTACAGTATTTCACAAAAGACAGAAGAAAGAGCGGGGGAAGTTTTGTCTGCCCCTCTTCTTCTTTGAGAATAGAGAAGACTCAGTAAAAATGGGATTTGTATCTAATTTACCTGCTAAAGTACAACCAGATCTTAAATTTTTTTTTTTTTTTTTGGTTAGAGAAATGCAGGGAAATTTTATGGAAGAGCAATGTACATCCCTGACACCATTCTGATTCTCCCATGCAAAATACTGATAAAAAAGGGCATTTCTTTCTTAATTCTTGGGGGGAAAATTAGTTGTCATTTTCCAGAAATTTTCACTCTTAAGTAAGCACACAACATGGACATTTTCAGCACAACTTGGCAACCTTTGTCAAAGTTTGAAAGATGAAGGCAGAAGCTTAGCAGTGAGCCAGAAAACTTGGTCTGATAATGGGATGTGCCCAAACATCCCAGCTGTTCTGTCCTGTGCCACTTCTGAAATACTTTGGTGTGCTGGATCCTAAATGAGCTGTGAAAATACTTCCCCAGCAATAACCAGTTTCATAATATTAAGGGGATGGAGGCTTGAAGGCAGGTGGGTCAAGAGATGCGCCCATCAGGAAGGGATCACAGCCATCCTGGTGTCCTCCAAGTTACATGGCTCCTATACTGAACTCCTTCTATGTAGAATTAGAATAGAATAGAATAGAATAGAATAGAATAGAATAGAATAGAATAGAATAGAATAGAATAGAATAGAATAGAATAGAATAGAATAGAATAGAATAGAATAGAATAGAATAGAATAGAATAGAATAGAATAGAATAGAATAGAATAGAATAGAATAGAATAGAATAGAATAGAATAGAATAGAATAGAATAGAATAGAATAGAATAGAATAGAATAGAATAGAATAGAATAGAATAGAATAGAATAGAATAGAATAGAATAGAATAGAATAGAATAGAATAGAATAGAATAGAATAGAATAGAATAGAATAGAATAGAATAGAATAGAATAGAATAGAATAGAATAGAATAGAATAGAATAGAATAGAATAGAATAGAATAGAATAGAATAGAATAGAATAGAATAGAATAGAATAGAATAGAATAGAATAGAATAGAATAGAATAGAATAGAATAGAATAGAATAGAATAGAATAGAATAGAATAGAATAGAATAGAATAGAATAGAATAGAATAGAATAGAATAGAATAGAATAGAATAGAATAGAATAGAATAGAATAGAATAGAATAGAATAGAATAGAATAGAATAGAATAGAATAGAATAGAATAGAATAGAATAGAATAGAATAGAATAGAATAGAATAGAATAGAATAGAATAGAATAGAATAGAATAGAATAGAATAGAATAGAATAGAATAGAATAGAATAGAATAGAATAGAATAGAATAGAATAGAATAGAATAGAATAGAATAGAATAGAATAGAATAGAATAGAATGGAATAGAATGGAATGGAATGGAATGGAATGGAATGGAATGGAATGGAATGGAACGGAATGGAACGGAATGGAACGGAATAGAACAGAATAGACTATTTAACTTGGAAGGGACCTACAATGATTCACTTTGATTTCACCTCCCAGTTTGGTTATCACCAGCAAACTTGCTAATGGTGCCTTCAACTCCTGCATCCAGATCGTTGATAAGTATATTGAACAGGACTGGTCCTACAATTGAACCCTGAGGAACATCACTTGTGACTGGTCACCACCCACGCGTAGCCCCATTCACTACAACGCCTTGAGCTCTGTCCTTCAGCCAGTTCTTCATCTAGCGCACCATGAACCCGCTCATCCCACAGCTGGACAACTTGTGCAGAAGGATGCTGTGAAAGACAGTATCAAAAGCTTTACTAAAATCTAGAAAAACTACATTCACCCCCTTCCCTTCATCCACCAGGTGGGTGACCTTACCAGAGAAGGATATCAAATTAGTTAAACAGGACTTTCCCTTTGTAAACCCATGCTGACTGTCCCTGATTGCATTATTATTTAAATGTCTTTCAGCAGTATACAGTATAATCTTCTCCATAATTTCCCAGGAACTGAGGTTAGACTAACAGGTCTGTAGTTCCCTGGGTCTTCCCTCACACCCTTTTGCTAGACTGGAATAACGCTGGCTAGCTTCCATTCAGCAGGGACCTCCCCAGACTCCCCAGATATTTGGTAGATGGTGAAGAGGGGTCCTGCCATAACATTCACTATCTCCTTCAGCACGCTGAGATGAATCCCATCAGGCCCCATGGACTTGGAACATTCAGCTGATACAGCTGGTCCCTTACAATTTCAGCATCCACACATGGAAATTCACTCTTCCCACGCTTGTGGTCCTCCAACTCAGGGGACCGGGCAGCCCAAGGTTTATCAGTATTATTAAAGACTGAGGCAAAAAATGCATTGAATGCCTCCGCTCTTTCTTCATCCCTCTTAGTCAGGTGACTATCTTGAACAAGTATTGGTCCAAGGTTTTCTTTAGACCTCCTTTTGCTATTAACATGCTTAACAAAAGCCCTTCTTGTTATCTGAAACACCACTGGCCAGTGTCAGCTCTAATTGACCTTTGGCCTTTTGTGTCTTCTCCCTGCACATACGAACCACGGCTCTGTGGTTTTCCTGCAAAGGCTGACCTCACTTCCAGAGATCATACAGTTTCTTTTTCCTCTTGTGCTCCATTTTGAGTTCCCTGTTCAGCCAAGGTGGACTTCTGCCCCACTTGCTTGACTTATGACACAGTGGAACTGCCTGCTCCTGTGCTTCTGAAACGTGGTTCTTAAAGGCTGACTAGCACTCATGGGCTCCTAAACCCTCAAAAGCAAATTCCCAGGGTATTCTGCTAAATAGCTCCCTGAATAGGTTAAAGTTTGCTCTCCTGAAGTCCAGGGTAGCTACTCTGCTGTCTTTTCCTCTCACTGAAAATTTTAAACTCAACCATTTCATGATCACTGTGGTAAAGACAGCCACCTACCATCACATCCCCCAGGAGTCCTTCTCTAGTCACAAATAGCAAGTCTAAAGGGCATCTTTCCTAGCTGGCTCACTGAGTACCTGTGACAAGAAGTTATCTTCTACAAACTTCAAGAGTTTCCAAGACCTGCTTGTCACAGCGGTATGACATTCCCAGTTGATGTCTGGGAAGCTGAAATCTCCCATAAGGACAAGAACTACTGATCCAGAAATTTCTCCTAATTGCCTGTAGAATAACTCATCAGCACTTATGTCCTGGCTGGGCAATCAGTAGTAGACACCTACTACAACGTCTCCTTTTTTCCCCCATCCCCCTAATCCTTACCCAGAGTGCTCCACCACATCATCACTAACTGTAAGCACTGGGCAATCAAACCTCTCCCTTACGTATAGTGCGTCACCTCCACCTCGCCTGCCCTGCCTATGCCTCCTGAACAGCCTGTAGCCCTCCATCCCAGCACATCCCAGCTCATCCCATGGGTCATGGGACTCATCCACCAAGTCTCACCAATACCAATGATACCGTAGCTCTAGGAGCCGACCAACGCTTCCAGTTCATCCTGGTTTTTTCTCATACTGCGGGTATTGGTGTACCGGCATTTTAGATGCGCTCCTGAGCCCTCCGTGCTCCCAGGAGCAGCGTCGATGTTCCCACTAGGACTTTCACCCTCTCGTGATGCCGTGCCAACCCTTGGCTTACCTACTGCAACCCTGTTGGCATCCCCTGCCCCCACCGATTCTAGTTCAAAGCTCTCTCAATCAGTCCTGCCACTTACGCCCAAAGTCATGTTCCCCCCCCAGGCCAGGTGGGTCCCGTCAGGCTCCGGCATACCTCGTCTCTTAGAGGCTCTTCCACGGTTTAAAAACCCAAAGTTTTGGTGGAGGTGCCAGTCCCGGAGCCAGATATTGGTACTGTGGGAGCAGCAAACTTCCCTGGCATGACAAGTTGCTCATCTCTTACAGGTTAGCATCGTAAATAACAACTAACCTTGTAATCTGCCCCCCGAAAAGACCCCTTCTACGCTATTATCCAGGGCCCAACACTTTTTCAAGTGAGAACTTACAACCTCTGAGTGTTGCAGCCCTTGACAAACGGACACATCCAGAAGTTAAAGTGCTGTTCCTCTGTGCTCATAAATATTTACTTTCTCTAACGCAGCCTTTTCAATTTACATATCTCAGTGCTTAGGAGGCTGAAAAATGACAGAACTGGGAAAACCCAGGAATTTTAAAATATATTTTATGAGCTCAGCAACAAGCTGGGCTGGGACTAGGCTCAACCAGAGACCAGCTGAGCCAAGCTGCAGTAAAGGTGGTCCCTTGTATCAAATCTGTCTTCACATGTAACCCCTCCAGGAAAAAGCCAGGCAGAAATAATTGTCGTGGAGGTACTATTTGCAATGTCTGGTTCAAATCCCTGTCAGAAATAATTATTTCTCTCCGTCATGATCTGTCTCTGCTGCCTACCACTGCAGAGGAAGGGTCAGCCCAGCGGTGCCACGGCGCGGAGCGGCACGAGGGGCTGTGTTCAAAGGCGCCTGCTTGAAGAGTGGGTTCAAACGGTAACTGGGATTATCCGGAATGCGTTTGTAGTTTGTAAGCAGTGATGAACTAGCAACAAAGCAGGGCATTGGTGGGGGGAGTATAATCCAGAGAAGAAGGAAAAACAAGCTGTAAAAAGCTTTGGAACAGGCTGCCCAGGGAGGTGGTGGAGTCACCATCACTGGAAGTGTTCAAAAAACGTGCAGACATGGCACTTTGGGACATGGTTTAGTGGGCTTGGTGGTGTTGGGTTGATGGTTGGACTTGATGATCTTAAAGGTCTTTTCCAACATCAATGATTCTGTAATTCTGTGATTCTGTGTTCCCTTGACTCCTGGGTGTTGATCTATGCTTGTTTAGCAGCAATTCTTCCACTCTTTGCATGGGACAATGTAGAAAACCTTGTTTCTGTGTGCTCAGCTACACGTTTCTCTTACAGTTACTCGTCACTCTGCCAGCAGATAAAGCAAGGAACAATCTTTTGGGTTTTTTTAATATGATACTCAGAAGGAATTTTGAGAAAGGAAGGCATTTAGGACCTGATTTAGGGGCCTTAGCATAGGCATCTAGTGCTTTTGAGATGTTCTGTGGCATCCAAAAGCTCTGCAAGGGAATGACAGTTCTGACATGGACCTTCTTGAGATCTCCACCTTTCTGAAGCTACAGCTGGAGGCCTGGAGGGACAATTCAGGACAACTTAAATGGCAACAAATCTGCCTTTAGGCACCTGAATCAAACACTTAAAATGTATTATTTCGTCTCTTGAAGGCATCCAGGTAGAGGACACTGCATTTGTTAGAGCTCGTGAGGTTCCTATCTTCCCGCCTGTCAAAATCTCTTTCCCAGCCCTGCCATCCACATGTCACCTCCTCCCAGCTATGTGCTCACACCTTTTATATTCAACACTTCTCTACTGAAAACTCCGTATTATAAAATGCAGCTGCAGGAACCGACAGCGAGGTTATTTCTTATTGTATGTATATCCAGTACAGGAATGAAAAGTGGTTCATTTATGAACTGAAGTACAGTCAGGACTTTGCCATAAAATCAGATTCTCTTGCATACTCCTGCACAACAAACTCTGTTAACCTTCAGCTGTCACTATTTGAAGAGGAATACAATTTTACAGGTTTTAGCTGAAACATTTTGCACGTGGGGAAAAGTACTACTCATCACGTATGGGATTCATCTTATGTGAACTTAGGGACCTAAAAATTACGAGTCTCCTCTGAACTACTCTTCTATGTCTCTTCATGGCCAGCGGGCAGAGACAGGCTCTTTAGAAGGTTGTTCTTGCCATGTAAACTTGAGTGGGACTCAATTCCAATTTAAGGCATCTAAATCCAGGTGTTGACATATAAGTGTGTGCATGTGAGGTAAGCATGTAAGCATCAGTTATAGTCAGTGGGGACCTAACCGATACCGTCAGTGGGAACCAGGTACCTTCAAGATGGTCAGATGAATTGATTTGTAGGCTCTGCTGACAATATTGATTAGATTTCTGTCAGCTTTAATGGGAGTTCGGACTTCTAGCACACATCCAGACAGCTGCGTGTGAACACCTTATTTAGGTGCCATAATCTCAAAATTAATCCCACTTAGATCTTAATTAGATTCCATAACTACAGGTGTCTAGTGTGATTTGGGATGGCCAAGTTAACTGTGACATTCACAAGGGGCTGGCAGATATAATGCAGGACACTGATGGGGGATCATTCTGGATTGGCAGTTGGAGGCCAAGCAGGATATCTGCAGGTCATTTCCAACGGCACTAAACATCTATGCTGAGGGTGGTGAACCCCTGGCCCAGGTTGCCCAGAGAGGTCGTAGATGCCCCATCCCTGGAAACATTCCAGGTCAGGTTGGACAGGGCTCTGAGCAACCTACTCTGGTTGGGGATGTCCCTGCTCATGGCAGGGGGTTGGACTAGATGGCCTTGAAAGGTCCCTTCCAACCCAAACCCTTCTGTGATTCTACAATCTGTAGTCAAGAAACTGCACCAAACCGTTGCTTATGATCTACTGCTGCTTTCACAGTTGATAGACATGGACGCACTCTTACTGAAGAGGCGTTTTACAATGTTTTAGTTCAATGGATATAATTAGCATAATTAACAAGTATCCTGCCAAATAATGAGTGAGGTTATGATTATAGTTGCACTGTATCAGATATGTGCATCTTTCCCAGGCAGCGCTGAACATTACCTGTCATGGTGCTTGTTGGTTTAGGTAGAAAGTGATGTGAAAACTAAACCAAGAATTTGCAGTCTGATGGACTTTACAAGATATGGGACTTAATTAGTGAGTACAGTGGGACAAACCCAGTGACTGGAATTGGAAATTAGTGTGAGAAAGGATCACAGGATTTGGTCCAGAGGGAAAGGTAAGGAGACCACTAGCTTTATTTGTTGCTCGGTTCAGTACCCGTTGTATTAAAATTAGAAGATATGAAGTGACTGCTTTCTTCGTTAAAGCCAGCACAACCTCAACGGAGTCAAGCAGGAAGTATGTAATTTGTCGCTACACTTATTATTTTTACCTTGGCTGACTATTATTTGTCACTAAAAGCAATACCCAGGACATGCCAGTTGCTGGCACCCAAAACCCAGGGAATAATGCCCAAGAAAGGAAAGCTTGAATGCTGCTACCTCCATGTATTTCAACACAGTGAGTATTTTTAAGGAAAATGGATAATTTAATTGTTTGGACTATTCAGTTTAAAACACAACTTTATATTTGGCAAAATACTTTGAATCCACAGTAGGTTGTTAAACCACTTTATCTGACTCGCACTTCCTTAAAAAATGGAAAACGGGGACGAGAAATTAAAAGTGACCCTCTCGCTTTGCTCATCTATGCCAAACGTCACGGAGTGCAGTAAACCCCAGGCGCTTTGCAGGCTGGCCATTTGCCAGCCATCTGCTGGCCGACTGCACACCTCAGCAGCTTCGGGACGTGAGGGGTATGCCTTCAACCCCCAAGAAAGTTCACACTCAGCTCTCCACCGCTGAGGTCCCTAATGCCCGGTGGGTGAAATTTGCTCCCGAAAAGAAGAAGGGCATTAGAGCGTAAACGGTCCACCAGCCTCGTGCTGGGCGTACTGAACGCCGAAGGGCTGCCCAAAGATTTGTTGTGGGTCACACGGGGGTCCCAGCCCACCTCCTGCGAGTGAGAGGTGAAAGCAAAGCAGAGCCAAGGTAGTGTTCACCGTCGGGCGCAAGTGCTGTGCCCCCATCTCTCAGGGATAAGGGAAAAGGAACCTTCTGGCTAAGCGCGTGCTTCTGAGCGAGCGCTCCTGGCCAGCGTCCGAAAAACGGTGTACCAGACGGGGAATGCCGCTTTTTAGCAAAGCAGGAGAACAGAGAAAGACACAGAATAGTTGCGTTCATGTTGCTCAAAGCAGGCAAAAGAAGCACAGAAAGGAGCTGGATTATTTTCTCCTCGGTTCATACCTGGATTTCAGGAACGATAGGACCTTTCTCTGAGCAGGAACTTGCAAAAGCTGTCAGAGGAGATGGGGAGACCACAGGGTTGGGCCGGGCAAAGTTACTGAGGTCACAGCTTGGGATCTCGTTCTCTTCGTGCCTCATGACTATGGTTTCCATCACGAAGAAGCGATCCCAGGGCAGCCACAGCGTGTGCTCCTGGGTGATGAAGGGAGCCCGCTCAAAGTGCAGGATAATGGAGATGCCACCAATGGTAACGAGATCGAAGCTGTTTTAAGAGATGGAATAAAAAGTTAGTGCAAGAACCTCTCCGTCTATTTGTAACAATTCCCTAGCGAGGACCCCCAGAAAAATAATTGCAAGAAATATCATCAGCCACATTTTACAAGCATAAAACCTACAGCCCAAAGAGCTTTTCCTTGAGTAAGAGCAAGTGGCAGAGGCAGGAGTACAAACTCAGCTTCTTCGCATGCTGTCCTCATGCACACGAAAAACACACCCATCCCTTTTTTTGAGACAAATGTTTATCTTTGCTAGTGCTTTTCTAGTGTTAGTTGACCAAACATACCCATTTTCTTCTTTTTTTTTTTTAGAAGTAGTTGTCATCTAAACACAGTCACAGATTGGATCAACTCACATGATGAAATAAACTATTTGGAAAGTGGTTTCTCTGACGCACCACCATATATATTGTCTTGCCATCACTGCTAACCCGACTAATACCTAGTGCAACCCAGGGAACGTGCGGAGCCTTGTCATGGCCCCGCTCTACCGGGCAAGGGGAAGAAACGGCCACCACGCAGGCAGTCGCTGTACCACAGCACTCAGCACATAGTCTTTTTTGACTCAATCATTCAGAGCGGGGCAGGTCACGTACTGCCTGGCGTCTGCGACTTGGCCCTACGCTACCTCCAGCCACGTGGCTTTTCTGCCCGCGTTGGCGTTGCACACCGTTATTTACGTCGGGCTGACAGCCCGCTCCCCACAGCTGCGTGCAAGGACGTTACCTCGATAAGGCAAATACTCCTCCTCTTCAGGTAAAGATGTGGGATAGGGTCTTTTCTTTTAATAGAGTCTTTTCTTATTTTTGTATGTAAACTTCACCCCTTGTCAGAGATGGAGATTTTCTGAAGGACCACAGCATTTATCTATCATATGTAGACTCAAAAACGAGGCCGTAACGGAGAAAAGAAAGGATTTCAGCACAATTCGAAGACCTCTCGTTTTTGCTGCTTTGTTTTTTTTCTCACTACCTATTCAGTTGCGGTGCCAAATGTGTGTGTCAGGCAAAGGACGTTTTCTCATCCCTGCTTCTGCCTTTGGCTGCTTGGCGCTAGTATATGACGGCCTCACACCGATTTTAGCGTGTGAATAGGCTGGCTGGCTTCAGCGGAGCTGCTCATGCGCTTAAGAGCCATGTGCTTACGTACTTCTCAGTGCATGAGATCTGAAAGCACTCTGACAGCCCACAGCCAGACTTGATGCACCTTGTAATTACAAGGTAAGAAAGAAGCTGAAAAAAGTATTTAAAATTATTTTTTACATTAATTATGAGGCTTTCAGATTGGCCACAAAAATCCTAGAGGAGCAACAGTGGGTGTGAACTATTTCTAAAAAAAAAATCTTTGGCAAGCAATCATTCAGGAGAATCTCTTTTTTTTGGTGGCTGATAGATTGAGGTGCCATTTAGTAAATATAATTACGAAAAGAAAGTTATTCAGGAAAGAATATTACATTGAGTCCATGAGAGGGAGTGGAAAGCATTTAAAAAAGCTAAAGACATATTTATTCTACCAGTCAAGTGGGGGCATTAGCTTCCCAGACCTATGGAACTTGGCTTGCAGCAGCCTGACGAGTAACGTGCCGGTCCTCACCGGCGAGGCTGCGCAGCGTTTGTGCCGGGGTGGGAACATTTTTAACAGCCCATCAGCATTTGGCAAACCCTTGGGCTAGGAGGGAGAAGCTCGCTCGGCGTGAACCCGGGCACTGAGCGGGGCAAGGGGAGAAAAGAAACAAACATTACAAACGACACCTAGCAAGTTGGTAGGCAAGTGGGATGAGTTTTTATTTGGAAATGTCATTTTGGAAATTTCACCTCCGTTTCACTCCTTGGTGAGCAGCTCTTGGCTTCACTGAGCCCGGGGCAGGGACGGTAACCTGCCAGGGGAAACGGCTTTGCCGCTCCTGCATCCGCAGCACGGGCTGCAGAAGGGAAAGCAGCAGCTCCACGGCAGGCTCCGGCAGCTGCCAACACACAGCCAGGCAGTATTTTTTACCAGGTGCTGTCGCTCATGAGCCTTTTTTTCCCAGAGTCACAGGGTGCAGCTTTGAAGTTACCTTGATGAGCTAAACAAAAGCTAAACCCAAAACCAAACAGAAAAATACCAAACTGAAAACACCTTCTGCCCAGCTTCCCTTAGTGAAACTAAAGCTACCAAGAGCAAAACCAGCTTGGGATTGAAGGAATGAGATGAGATAATTTTATTTCTGGTTTTGCTGATGATCTCTGATATCCTTTTTATCACTCTGAAAAAATCAGACTTGTTGTACAGTCACATTGTTCTGTTTTTCTTAAAAGACTCTGGAGAGACAGGGCAAAGGATGAAATTCCCTGTTTATCCATAAAGCAGGCTTAAACAAAAAACATATAAAAGCGTAACCCGTTCTCATCTCTTTGTTCTGGAAATCCATGTGTTTGGTCTTTCTGAGACAGCCAGGACAAAGCTGATGAATGTGATGGCAGGTACACGATACTGAAAAGATCTGGAGACTTTCCTGCTCTTTTATTAACACCGTGCCTACAAGAACGGGATACCAAAGACTTGCAGCCTTTATAAACTACCAGTTTAATCAAATTTAAAGCTTTTTTTTTTTAAAAAGTGGTTTATAATCCAGTACCAATACTTCGATCCATCTATTAACTTCGCTTTACAGAAAAACGCATACGAGTGGTTTGGGATCTGCCATTTTATCTTCATGCTTTGTTATCTGCAAAAAGTCTGTGTCCCAATAATTAGGCTAAAAACACATGAAAGCCTTGAAGTTACCAAAGTTTTGCTCAGACTAAGTGATGTGACTTAAATAGGATCAGGATTTCACTATTAGGGGCTGTATGTGAGTACTGTAATAGGAATTGGGATTCGCCGGAATACAGTGAACAGGGGTGAAAAATTCAGTTCGCCGTAATTCTAAAACTGAAATTTTATTTATGATACTCATTTTAAAACGTGGTCATTCTAAAAATAATAATTAAAAAAACCCCAACACCTAAAGCAGCAAAATCAGCTTAGGAACCAATCTAGCTAAACCGATGCAATTCTGTCTGAAGTCCCTTACTTTAAAAGCACGGTATTGCCCTGCTATGAGTAAACTGATTTGCTAAATCAATTTAAGGCAACTCAGTGCACGTTTTCAAGAATAGACATTCCTATGGTGAATATGCCAAATAATAAAGCCAATGAGTTTTATGCAGTTGTCTCATTAAGCCCTGGAACGAGGTAACTGCTTGCATGCGTGTTCCCATTTCTCCTCCCAAGCAGAGTGACACCGAAGATGGTCCAGATGACCCCCGATGCCTGTGCACTGCCATGGACTGGGAATCCATGTGCTCTGCTACTGTAGTTGCTTAAAAGCATCAATTTTTTAACACATAGTAACCCAGCAACATGAAAACTGCACCGTGGAAAAGCTGATGAGAAGAGAGTTGTGCTCTATTCAGACAATTACTGAAAACCATCAAAAACAATAGAAATTGTAAGAGCAAAAATTCTTTATGTGCTTTTGAAAATGCTTTACACATAGTGTTTAATAAATGCTGTAACAATCAATAAGGAAGGGAAGAAAATGTTATCTCCCTTTCACAGACTGGTTGGCTGGTCTAGGAGGGCTGAGAGGTGCATCTCACGACATCAGCAGCGAGACTAGGATTAGAAATAAGAGATGTCTGACATCATTTCATGCCCCGACACATTTAGTTTGAATGCTCTTAAAGACTTCAAGGTAATTTTTAGAAGATCTCACCACTGAGGAAATCACTGGATTTTGGTGTTCTTTATGAGAAGGGCTTTCACTTGTCCATTTATTACCTCCAGATTACACAGATGCACTGTCGTGCCCATTCATTTGAGAAACTATCCGCGTATGCCGCAGACAATTTTGGAAAGTATTTTTACGAATTTTGGAAGGTACTTTTCAGATTCAAGAGACTCAGCACTGCAACTGGACAACTTACTGATTGTCAGTCGTGCACCAGACCTGCACAAGGTTTCTGCAGAAGCAGATGGATTTGCGGGGAAGGTGGAGAAAGTGAAGTCAGAAGAGCCGACACCACGCACTCTGGGGGTATACTGAGCGCCAGCAGCTGCCGCCAGAACCCCCAGCTTCGGGACGAATCCCAGTCGGTGGCAGATTCCCTCGTCCGAGACAGCTGATCTCTGTCATTTTTATCATTTGGAGCTGAGTATCTGCTGGGGTCTGAGCCAGCAAACTGCAGCACGGGGCTCCTTGAGACTAATTGAACTTCTGGAGGCTGGCAGCAGCCCCGAGGAGCCAGCAGTCCACGGAAGATTGGTGGAGCACACTGATGCTCCAGCTGCGTTGGTTTCTGCCCTAGGTCCCCTGCTCAGCTGGAGGCTGGGAAGGACATCGTGTGGAAGGAACAGCCCTGGCTTGAACTGCCAGTAGAAGCAGGTTTATAGCAGGGGGGATTTGCATTTCAACACCCAGGAACTGGAAAGAAACAGTTACTCAAATATTCTAAAGGTCTGGAGCTCAGATGGCAGCGCGCACCTCCGTGCTCTCTCTCTGTTCAGCTTACTGGTATGTTTGCTGCCTAGAGGTGAAGTTTAAGATAAAGCCTCTCTGTGCTAGGAACAGTGCAATTGCAAAGCAAAGAGACGGTCCCTTCCTCACAGTACTTGCAATCTAAATGAAAGGTTACACATAGTAGTTGGGTATTGTATATAGGACAAGGAAACAGATGAAAGAAAGGTTATGGCAGGCATTATTTTCCAGGAATTTTGCAGGCATATTTATCTGTTCTAATAGACACAGATTTTGTGCTGGTCTAGACACAGCAATCTGACCTTGTGAGTGCAGTGTGGATCTCACTTTCACACCAAGTAGGTTCAGTAAGGTTGACAGAGCTACTCATAGCACAAATGTGCAAGACACTCTCCTTTTTGCACTAATGCCCAAGCTACAGGCGATACAAAGGCACCAGTTCCAGAGTCATCCTTTTCCAAAGGAGACCACTGGTTTTCCTGGGATGCCTCTTTATCAACCAGATTTTATTGCCATGTCATCCAAGAGGTGGAGCATCACTCAGAAAGCCTCCTAGTCACCATCAGTGTTGCAATAGGTGCAAATTCCCCTGAGCATGGTCAAGGCAGCGCAAAGCACATGTTACTAGCACATGTTCCTCTCTTTTGTTATAATTCTATCAGCTTCTCTGGCCAAGTCAAACCTTTAATGAAAGTCGTGGGCTGGAGAGGTGCTAAAATCTATAAATCCTCTCCCAAGTGCTAGTGGTTAGTAGTCAATACATGGAGCATGCGCAGCTGGAACCCCTTACGTTTCATTTTTGTTCTAAAAAGAAAGGGAGCCAACTAGCACTGACAGACAAAAGATAAGATGAAAGGCTTTCCCAATTTGCAATGCTTTTGTTTTGGTTGAGCATGGTTGCTCAGATTTTAAGCATTTGCCTCTAACACAACCATAATCTTAATGACTGCGTCCTAATCACTTCAATATGAATTAGCAAGAGTAGAGCTGTTGGGAGCAGGAGACATCATTTCTTTACGTGCATGGGCACTGTATTGCCCAATTGTTGGCTAAAGATTCTAGGTGATATCACAAAGTTAATAATAATAAATAATAAAAATAAGAATAGAATAGAATAGAATAGAATAGACTATTTCAGTTGGAAGATACCTACACTGATCCTCTAGTCCAACTGCCTGACCACTTCAGGGCTGACCAAGGTAAAGCATGTTATTAATGGCATTGTCCAAATTACTCTTAAACACTGACAGGCTGGGGGCATCGACCACCTCTCTAGGAAGCCTGGTCCACTGTTTGACCACCTTCTTGGTAAAGAAATGCTGCCTGATGTCCAGTCTAAACTGCCCTGATGTGGCTTTGAACCATTCCCCTGTGTCCTGTCACTGGATCCCAGGGAGAGGAGCTCAGCACCTCCCTCTCACTCTCCCTCCTCAAGAAGCTGTAGGCAGCAATGAGGTTGCCCCTCAGCCTCCTTTTCTCCAAACTAGACAAGCCTAGAGTCCTTAGTGGTCTTCATAGGACATTCCTTCCAGCCCTTTTACCAGCTTTGTTGCCCTCCCCTGGATGCATTCAAGGACCTTCACATCCTTCCTAAACTGTGGGGCCCAGAACTGCCCACAGCACTCCAGGTGAGGCCGCAGCAACGCTGAGTACAGCGGGATAATCGCCTCTCTTGACCGGCTGGTCATGCTGTGTTTGATGCACCCCAGGATGGGGTTTGCCCTCTTGGGCAAACTGCTGACTCCTGTTGAGCCTGCTGTCAACCAGCACCCCCAGATCCCGTTCTGCAGGGCTGCTCTCCAACCTCTCCTCTCCCAATTTATATTTGTGCCCAGAATTACTCCATCCCAGGTGCAGAATCCAGCATCTGGTCTTTTTAAATTTCATGCCATTGATGCAATTGGTTGATGCATTGCTTTGCTTTGATGCAAAGCAGCTCAGTAACGTAAAGGCTAACGTTTGGGCAGACTGTTTGTGGTTAGGTTGCTGATCC
>NW_010522658.1:32626-38266 GCF_000687285.1 Phaethon lepturus
TGGTTTGCCCTCTTGGCTGCCCGGGCACGATGCTGGCTCCTGCTGAGCCTGCTGCCGACCAGCACCCCCACGTCCCTTCCTGCGGGGCTGCTCTCTAGCCACTCCTCTCCCAATTTATACTTGTGCCTGGTGTTACGCTGTCTAGGTGCAGAATTCAGCATTTGGGCTTGTTAAATTTCATCCCATTAATCATAGCCCAATGCTCCAATCTATCTAGATCCCTCTGCAAGGCCTCTTGCTCCTCAAGACAGTCAACAGCACCTCCCAGTTCGGTATCATTAGCAAACTTGCTAATGGTGCGTTCAACTCCTGCATCCAGATCGTTGATAAACATGTCGAACAGCACTGGCCCTAGAATTGAACCCTGAGGAACATCACTGGTGACCAGGCAGCAGCCAGATGTCCCCCTCATAACAACTAACAATAATGCATCAGCAGTAAACGTGCTCTTGGAAGGAGTTTCTCTTTAGTGTTGATGGTAATAATGCTGTAACTGCTGCTTGAACGCTGTGAATCTTATAAAGATATCCCACCTGCCGTCTTGTCTGCTGATCGTGTATCCAAAGAGAGGATTGTTGACAAAGCTGATGTTCACTCCAACTAGAGGGGTCCCATCTGCCGTCATCACCTGGCCTCGAATCACACATGCGTGTCTGCAAGAAGGAGAAAAATTATAAGAAATAGTAAGTCTTTTGACAAATTCAGGTTTTTCCTCTAACTCTGTGGTTGGGAATTCCTACGGATTAGAAAGCCCAGGCTCTTATGTCCTGGAAAGATGGGGGTCATGCCATGTGTCTTGATGGTAGGATCCTCCTCTCGAAGACTTTCTCAGGAGCTGTGTAAGAACGTTCAATACCTAAAATGAGATTTACCTTTACCCTACTCTTGAAAAGCAGCTGCTGCAGCATATACTTCATCAACTATGGACTTCTGTAGGAGTCACAACATCACACTGGAATTTGCTACAACCAACTAAGTTTCACAGCGTCTTGGCAATATTGCCCTAATTAAAGGTAAAGCACATGTTAAAATCAAAGACAACAGAAACCTGCAAAGCACTGCATGGACATATTTAAGGCACAAAAGCCAGAGAAGCACCCTGACCAAGGCTTGACGGCTCATTTCTTCCACACTTGGGAAAACCATGACAGATAATTTGCTAGGTTCAGATTGCTTCCCTGCAAACTGCTTGGGGCATTGAGCACGCTAAAGGATGGGCTTTTTCCTCCCGTCTTTTTCTTTCCAAGTTTGGTAGATTGCACTATTTTATAGGCTACAACTATTCCAGTTACTCTCTGTTCTGTAATGTGCTCTTTTATCTAAGGATTTCAAGGATCTTTACAAACATTGATTAATACTGCAAGATAGGTGTTCTACAGAGAGAGGAAATAAAACACAGAGTGATTTTCAGTTGTCCAAGGTCAGTCTGAAAATCTGCAGTAAAGCCAAAGATAGATTTTCTAGGTTCTTATTCCAAAGTCTGTTTCCAGTCCTCTAAGTCATTACTACATTGCTACCTTAGGAGCTTCCTATAAAGACAAAGCATCACATATCTGTGAGAGTGTCTGAACCCAATTTTTGGCTGAAGGTAACTATTTTTCCAAGCAGCAACAGCAAATTGTGGTGTCAGCACGCTAACGTGACCCAGTGAGTGATTTTCCTAACCGCTGTCCTGCTGGAGAGCAGAGATTGAAAGCCAATGTTTCTCCAGGTGCAGGACCAGATCTCTAGATGGAGTAAATCATCCCAGCTGCACTTGCTGTCTACCCACTTCAATGGAGAAATGTTGCTTTACAGGTTCGCTGAGGCAAAGGATGATATCTGCAATGTTCTGTAAAGATGATTTCTTAAACATGGATGACCAGGAAAAGATCACGTTATTTTCTTACAGTCCACTTAAAAATCTGATATTGTATAATGCGAGGAGATACAGTATAATTTCTATTTAACAAGGGCTTCACTATTTGTATATTCCACATTAGAGAAAAGAGAGCATTTGTCAGGGAGTCTTAAACAAAACTCCTAATGATCTAAACGGAGAGCTCCAATATTAACAAAAATTCTCAAAGCCTTACCACAATGTGTCAGCAATCAAAAATGTGACTGGATTCATACACAATTTTGGAACAGGCCACAGGAAAATGAGATAATGGAACTGACTTTTCTGTGACTGAGTTTTTCCCGATATATCATCACTGACTTGTTAGGAATCATGTAGGAAAAGGCTCAGACCCAGCTTGGAGCTGATAATATTCTTAATACTTCTATTGCTTCTGCTGTTTAAGGCTCTAATGCAGCTTCCCATATACAACAAATTCAAAATAATATTCCAGTACAGCAATATGTGCCTCACTCCCTAACAGGCAGGCAAGGCATAACTCACAGGATCATGATGCTACGGAATATGCATGGAAAAATGTCAATGCTTGGAATAGCCCCGCTGAAGTCAACGGGTCACCAGCTGTAGTGCCATTTTTGCACGAAGTGAGGATACCTAATCACATGGCTGAGCTAGGACCAGAAGCTCGGCCTCCTCCTCCTCCCAGATTTTTCCATGATCCCCTCCACCCTACCCCATCTCCTTTTCCATCCTTTAAAGAGACCTGAGGAAGGGTTTGAAACGGTCTTCTCTCAGTTTCCCATCAAATGGCTGCACATTTTGTGAAAGGCAAGGAACGACTACAGGCTGTAGCTTGAAGACTAAGACCTGAGCATGAGGACCTTGGCATTCTGAGTTACTGATGAGATATTCAAGCCAACACTGGGACGACAAATACTTTTAAATACTTGAGAGACAAGATCATACATTTTTGTTAACCCACAAAGAACACTTCCACCTGCTGTTCCTTCCTGCCAAGAGTTAAGAGCAAGCAAAGGAAAAAATACATGTTGCAGGTGTCCCTTCTGCTGTCCTGCACAAAACACATGTCCAAGCAGTTGCAAACTTCTAAGTAATCTTGCAAGCACATTGGCCTCGATCCTCAGCTCATGTTAATGGGGGGATGTGTTTTACATCAGCGAGCATCTGGTCCATTACGTATCACTGACAACTATTTCTTCAATAACGTGCACCAGCACAACACGGACAAAGACCTTCCTCTCATCCCGGCAGCTGTAACAAACGCATTTGAACTCCCACCTTTCAGGGAGAGGCTTGGTTCCCGTTCTGGGTGACGCTTTGCAGGACTGCGCTCCAACTCCGTTAGCGCATCTACGTGTTCACTGGCTCGGACGGCACTGGCATCTCTCCTCTCGTCAGCAAGCCCAGCTGCATCCCCCATCCTCCCGAGGACTATAACAGCAGCTTTATTTACATGCCATGAGGAAAGATGTTCCCACAAAGAGGACATCTTTCCTAAGCCACAGCGATAAAAAGAAGCTGGAGCACAAATCTGAGTTCAGTTAAAAGCAGAAGGGATAAAAACTGGTGGAAAACCAAAGCTCAGACTCTGTATGATTAGAATCTCAAATCTTCTCCTTCCCTGGGTGACAAAATTTACCTCATTTTGGAAAAACAGTTAATACAGTGCGTTGGAAGCAGCTGGCTCCTCTAGTGTCAACATGTCCTTTCTGGAGGCAAGATCGAGTCCCCACAACGCGGGGAGCCCCCCAGGAACCCAGCTAATGCTAATTTAGTCAGCCATTTCCTTCAGGTGACCTTGGTCTAAATGCAATTACCCTAGAAACAAGTTAAGCGGTACTGCTAAGACGCTCAGCTCTGCTAGAAGGTCTCCCAATATATTTACATAAAATTATCTCTCGTGTTAATAGAAGAGATTTATTCCATCCGTCTAGGCCTGCCAGTTCAGAGTGTTTTCTGCAGTTGAACAAAATTGAATTTCTCGTAGCTGGAGCCTCATCTTCCCACTGAATTATTAACAGATTCCACCTACTGCCTCTGTTTTCTGGCTTGTTTGTTTGTTTCTTTCTTTCATTACTTTTACATCAGGCTGTACGGATTCTTGTTTTACGATGAACAGCAGTCTGCTTTTTTTCTTCTTCTTTAATTAGACTTTTCCTTTCTTTTTTTTTTTTAATTTGTCCATAAAAGCTTCCCTGAAACACCAAATCATTGTTGAAATGCTATCTAGAATGCCAGATGGCGTATCAGACAATTTGATACCATCGCTTTGCGAAGTCATTCTTTACTCCCTAGAAAATTAAATTAAGTCTTCCTGGTAAGACCTGGGCCCCAGTGGCAAAACAGAGAGGGGTGCACCGATGCCTTTACTTTCCCATCGCTCAGATACAAAGAAAGTTTGACAGGCTGTCAACAAAATCCAAGCAGACAAAAACAGTTTTAGAAGTAAAGCCAGAAAAGTAAATTCCCCAAAAGCCATTTCATGTTATGGGAGCACATTGAAGATTTGTCTTTAATATTGACTCTGATCCAATGTCACATAACTTAGACATTGATTCTTCCAGTACTACTTATTCATAGATGTTTTCTGCTGATATTGTGCTTGGCACTGGGAAATAGACAAAAAAACTGCTTCTGCTAAACATTTTTCACTGGGAAAAGAAAATTCCATGCATCCTAAACTCTCTTTTGCTGCAAGAAAATGTATATTCTTTCCTTGCCTGAGGATAGGTGCCGTGGAACACCTCACCCCAATGAATTTCTGCAGCTGCCCAAAGTATTCCCTATGTAACTCATTATGCCTTCTCCTCAAAGGTTTCAGATGTGTGGAGATGGTTATCATGACTGCCTAGCCATCCTCAGCCAAGTTGTTCATAATAAAAATTTTAATTTGCCACTATAAATCTTTTCATCTCTTTGAACTTATTTACCACTTCCATATTTTATTTTTTTATAGATATATACACATGCATACATATATATATATATGATTTATCCTTCTTCTCTGGATGAAACTTCAACAGAGCACCGTAGAGTGAAAATCTAGAAAGTTATTGCTTGTTGGTGAGGGCGTTATTAATGAAATTAGGTAATCTCAGTTCTATTTCTTCCTCTGCTACAGACTTTCTGTGTGACACTGATCATGTCAGTTAGTCTGTACACGTCTTTGTACTCCACTTGCAAAATAACAATCGAGGCACATCCCATCCTGACAGAGACATTAGAAGGATAACTGTAGTTATCTGCTAATCCCTTGCATAGGGATTTTTACATTCTCGTGGCACTTCATCTGTGGCTGCTCAGACACCTTGCTGGTAAATGCCTATAAATACAGTCATTTGTTACAAACACAACCTCATGGCTTTAGCTGCTGGGACCTTTTTGCCTGATAATAACACAGGATGCAGCAAAATGTACCTTGTCCATTTTGGGGTGAATGCACCTGTTCCACGTTGCACAACCTCAGGGCAGCCTACTGCTAGGATAGGTAGGAAAATTGGTAGAATGCCAGGTAAAAGCTGAGGGCATCGTGATCAAACACATGGGCACAGAGAAAATGCCTGAGCTGACAGATGAAGGACAAAAGAAGAAGAGGAAACAGCAGAACATACAGACCTTCAAGTTCATTGCTTGTGGCAGTATTTCCGTCAAAAGCTGTCTGTAAAAAAAACTGTGCCCTCTTGCCTCTTAATTGTGCAGAAAAAAAACCTCCTGATAGTCTTTCCTTGAACTCAGTCAGTCCCTGTCTGGCTTCTTCAGTTCAGTTCAGCTGTAGGGAA
>NW_010522658.1:38277-40874 GCF_000687285.1 Phaethon lepturus
AAAGCTTAAATTGGAAACCCACCTACTGATCTGAATTAAGGAATTAAGGTTAGGAAAAAGAACGGAAAGGATCCAGCTGAAGGGTTCCTTGTTACACAAGAAAGGCACACTTACATGAAAAAAGTGGAAATTAAAGAGTAGTCATCCAGAAAGACCCCCACACCTTCACGGAGAGCACAAGTGAGTTTCTGAAAGGGTTTGGCACATGTTGTGCAGCTGGGACACAAATCATTAATTAGGTTGAGCAGAGAAGCTCACCAGTAAGGGGAGCACCAGAATGCCAGTGTCAGTCTGACACAGGACTAAACACGCTGACATTCGACCAAGTCCCAGACAGGGACTTGCTAAAGCGGCGCTGACAGGCACGGTTGGCAACAGATCCTGCCGCTCAACTTTCTGAGCAGCTGATAGAGTGGGAGAGCCAGGAGAAAAAGAGTGGAGGATGAAGAGCAAAGTTTATGAGAGCTCTGACCAGGCTCAATAAAAGAAAGTCAATTCTAAGTTGTTTGCAGCACAAAACAGTATCTGCTGTGTTTGTTTAACCTCCTCAGTGAAGCTATTTATACGGCCCCGACACTGAAGGCTTGGGAGATGCTGACGATTCTTTATGTGCCTATGGTCCTTAACTGTTAACCTTTTGCAAGAAACCTTCTACAGTCTTTTAGGTATTCTACAAAACACACAGTAAAGCCAACTGAATGAAATGTTTCTGTGAAAACTCATTACCTAAATTGTCTTAAGGACAGGGGAAAAAGCAACACTTTTACAAATGGGGCTACTGACGTTGGTATTTGAAGTACAGAGGAAAGCGCTTATTAATCAAGACTTACAATAATACCTCTAGATGCAGATTTTTGTTCTTGTTCTCTCTTTAGAGTCTAACCTCACAGTATCAAAACAGTAGGTCTTCTTCATCTGATGTTTGTCGTTTTCACAAGCGGGATTGGTTTTGTGACCAGCTGTTGTTCAGTTCCTCAAGCTCTGCATGCATCTGCATCCATTCTGCCCCGTGAAGAATTACAAACAGATAGTTCTCAAAAACCTCCTTCGACATCATCTTTGTCAGCAATATTAGTGACTGCTAGTTGTAGATCCTCCAGAAGAAAAAGATGGCATCTTTATTGCATGAGAGTTTAGTAACAAAATGTAGCATCATTTGAGGACTACCTACCACTTCTAGGAAACCCATGATCATTGGAACCCATGATCATAAGCACAAGTCTTACACGGAGCGATTGAGGGAACTGTTCAGTCTGTAGAAGAGGAGGCTGAGGGGAGACCTTATTGCTCTCTAAACTGCCTGAAAGGAGGTTGTGGTGAGGTGGGTGTTGGTCTCTTCTCCCAAGTAACCAGAGATAGGACTAGAGGAAATGGCCTCAAGTTGTGCCAGGGGAGGTTTAGATTAGGTATTAGGAAAAATTTCTTTACTGAGAGAGTGGTCAAGCATTGGAACAGGCTGCGCAGGGAGGTGGTGGAGTCACCATCACTGCAAGTGTTCAAAAAACATGTAGATGTGGCCCTTCAGGCTATGGTTTAGTGGGCTTGGTGGTGTTGGGTTGATGGCTGGACTTGATGATCTTTGAAGTCTTTTCCAACCTTAATGATTCTGTGATTCTGCGATTGGTCACAATTCCCTGTTGGCTCCATTCACTCAGGCCCTTATTGCTTGGAGAACTTCTCCCAAGACTTGAACCTTATTCACCTGCTCGATGTGTGTCCTTTTTGTCTTTATGAAAGCACAATCTTCCTCTCTGATCTGCCAAGAAATCTGGCCCCTTCTGCCATTCAAAACATCTTGGGTCTCTGTGCCTCATTGACTCACTATTTTTGCGATCCAGATTTCTCAGTTGTGCTATAATGGGAAGGTGGGAGGATAAGGGATACAGGAAGGCTGCTCAGCAAATAGGAAATAGAGAGGAAAAGATACTGATGCTGGTCTCTGAATATTATATTTCAGTGAAAGTACTTTAGAACAGAGTTTTACAGGAAATGCAATGCATAATAAAGCTGTGCTGTACTGCAAAGTTTTAGTGAAGAATCCTTTTCTTCACAATGTGGTTGACTAAGTAATGCTTTAAAAGTTGATGATTCTCTCCTTTACTCCAGTACAGCCAAAGAAAGACTCTCTTGCTTTGCACGAGATCTCAAAGAAACAGAATCACACTCCTATTTTTTTTAGGTCTGTAAAATCCAAGTGAAGCATTCAGTAGCTCATAAGGTGCAAGATAATTTTTCCACCTAATACTGAATTACACTCATTTCATAATTTTTCAGAAGTGATCCTATAACCATTATTTCTATGAGATGTAAAGATTTTATGGTGCAATAACTTTCAGAGATGACGAATGTATTCATGTCAAGTCTTCACAAAAAATGCCTGCAGAACTTACCAGTTCTGCATTATTACAGTATTTTACATCTGGCATTTATTTTATAAGCTGTGGCCACATATTCAGCTCTGCAGAAGACCCAAAATAAAAGCAATTCCTTACATTGAATTTGAGGCACCATGAAAGCAAAATTGAGCAGGACAGAAGGAAAAATACATTATTTCCAGGTTAATTATCAAATGAGCTCTCCTTTTGATGATCGTAGGG
>NW_010522658.1:40974-55571 GCF_000687285.1 Phaethon lepturus
AGGGAAAGTTCTATAACTACATATAAGCTGTCTGATAGCTTTGAAATGATCCAAAGGAATTAGGAAAAAAATGGTTCAATAAAATATATAGGATTTTATGATTGGGATTTTAAAACTGCTTCTTTATGTAGGAGGTTTTAACCAATTTAGCAAGTAAATGTCACATTCAAAGGACAGACTCTTTCTGATACGTTGAAATGCTTGAAAACTGTACTTAGACTCAGCTGTTAGCATCCAACAGCTAGAGGCGACTGCCCCAAAGCTGATGCGGCATGGCAGAACTGTACCCCACCAGTGCAAAGCCAACAGGATCAGCTCACACCAGTTTCCCCCGCAGTTTTAAATGGGAAAGGAGAATTAGCACTGGGCTGGCCGACGGGTGCTCAAGGTCTCCAGTCCGGTCTGGGGTCAGCAAATCTCTGCAGAAGTGAGGCAGCAAAGAGCTGGGGGCAGAAAACTCCAGCTTTTTGCAGAATAAACCCGCGAGGGTCGCACACGAGGATCATTACAACGGTGAGCGGGCAGTGAATTTGAAGAAGCCTTATGCAGCAATGGAAGAATCAAATCTCTCCATTGACCAGGTTACGCAGGTTCTAGCGGTGTTATTATATCGAATAGAGCTACTGACTCAGCTTATAGCTATCACACCAGCCACGTACATCAGCGAGTAATGTAAGGCGATGGGCACGTGGACTGCTCTTTTTCCAGAGGAATGTGCCTTGAATATTGAATAAATATTAATCAAATATCTATGTGCCAGATCCAAGAGAATACACCAGCATCTACACCGTAGTTTAGACTCCTAAAACCAAATGTGCACATCAGCACGTGTGTAATCCAGGAGGTACTTAACTCATCAGGAGTTTTGTTTTTCTGCTTGGGAGTTTTGAAGGCTTGAGGTTTGCTGCCTGCACACCCCAAGAGCTCCAAGGTACACAGGTATCACCCGAGACCTTTTAATCCCAGGTACAGGACGGCGCAACATTTATGTCGGCTGCCTTGCCTGATCCTGGAAGCATGCCCAAATCACACCAGGAAGATCCTACTCATGAGTTTGTGCTTGGTAATAAATACCCAATTTTTGAAAATATTTGTTAAGAACTTCACCCCAGTTTCTCTAATGACAGTACACAGGACTTCCATCTGCTGCCACTGTGAAAGGGCAGTATAATTACATTATAATTACACTACCTCTGTTATGGAAAGAAACATAAAAATGGATAGGAACTTTGCTTTCACAGAGTCCTGTGGGTACAAATTCTATAAAGTAGAAGTCAGCTGCACATATTGCGTTACTTTATTAATCACTTTATGCGGAAATAATGCCATGCTATGTAATTTCAAATCAAAAGAAAAAGGCAAACATTGAAAAGGCATATATATATATATGTGCCCTGTACACTAAAAAGGTAACTTTTAAAAGTATGCTTTCCTGTGCTTAAAAGGAATAATTACCAAAATAAAAAACACTAAGTCTTTGAAAATTCTTCATTATTCTCCTATATTCCAAAAGCTATGTCCTGTAGTTACTCAGTAGTTTAAGCAGAAAGAAACAAAAGCAGAATGATGCCTTTAGAAGACAGTAAAGCTGGGAAGGAGAGGGTTTGAAGAGGTGCTGTGTCAGCTTGGTTTAAACTACGGAAAAAACCAACCCTGTTCCCACCCATGTAGGTACCGTGCTGTGCCTTGTGGGCTCGCTCTCAGGAACGCTGGGTGGTATCTAATATCAGTGACACAGCCTTAAACACACTTTATCTTTCAAAGATGTCTTAACCCATGGAGCTGCTGCGCTGCACGAGCTCCTGCATCGCCTCCAGGGTGACCCACGGCATTTCGCTGCCAGCCCAGCTGAGCCGCATCCCGCTGGAGCCGGGCCAGAGCCATGGGCTGGACCAGCCATCTCAGGAGAAATCATCAGGAGAAAGCCACACCTGAGGAGTTTGGGTTTTTTGACTTCTAACTTTGTCTTCAGCGAGAAAAGAAGCTTTTCTTACTTCACTGTATCAAAGTCACACTTTTCTTGAGGGAAAAGTACAGAAAAGAGAGAGCACTTTGGTTTCCCTGTGAAGGAACCTCAGGAAGATCTGCTGGGGTGAACCCGCAGCCCTCCATGTGTGGGAAGAAATGGGTGAAAGGAAAAGAGAAGGCACTTTGAACGTCTTCCTTCAAGGATACTAATATAATATTGTAATATTCTTCAAATCACTCAGAATTGAGCCAGATGGACTACCAAAATGTTTTGAAAGACATTTTGATCCACCCTTATTCTCTTAGTTGTTCTTTGGCCATGATCGATAATCACAATTTCGGTTTTGATGGGGTTTGGGATCGATGCAGTTTAACTCTGACAATAAAAACCATCCATTTATTTATTTGTAGTAAAATAGTGCACACATGCTTTTATAGCATTCCTCATCTAACAGGGCTTGTGTAGCCTTCCCCAGCTGGATCTGTAAGGTACGTTGTACAGGCTGGCACACAGCGGGGACACAGGGAGGTGGAGTGACGTGTTTACAGGACATGTGCAAACTTAATTCTGAGCAGAATTTTAAATCATGAAAACAAACTACTTTTTGTACTTAGACTACTGACCTGAGGGCAATAAGAGACTACTCTTGCAGCTGATACCAGATGCTGCTCGCTGGTGTGTCTTTATAACTCAGCTGGTTATTTCTAGCTGCACATGTAATTGGGATGGGTTAACGCTGCTGGCAGCAAGTAGATATATACAACCTGTCCCAAAAAACAAGGGGTATAAAACACACCTACTTAAAAATCACCTGATTTCTTTTCAAAAATTCTTTACAAAAAATGCCAATTTCTGCACATGGTTTTCTGACGTACTTTAATCCTACACCAACACTTAACATAGAAGACTCCGTGGCTCAGGACTTTAGCCTATTCTTACAATTTTCTCATACTGTCCCTTAAGAGAGAACAAATATATCAGGTGTCCTACTTGAAAGTCAACAACTTGACACCATTGCATTTTGTGCTGCTCCTTACGGTGATGGACAACTAGGAATGGCTTAAAAATACAAAGCAAACAGCAAGAGTAAGTGGTTTCAAAATCAATACAAGAACGATCAAGTAGCAGAAGAGTACTTGTTATCTGTTCATCAAAATGATGTGAAAAGACATTCTGTGCATTCAGAATTTAATTTAGCTACTTGCTTTATCATCATAAACACTCATTTCAATATGGGCAATGATTATTTTTTCTTCCCAAACATGAATAATATATAATTGCTGGTATTTTGGAGGAGACAAGGTCTTTACCTTTATCCATCAGGGTAATTTATCATTGTCTTTCTTTTTCTTCTGCAGCAGTGGTGAGAGCTTGTCAGCTCAGCTTGTTCTTAAAAAGCTGGAGTGTAATTCAATAATAAATTCACTCGAAGGCTAGCTGTCACGAGGCATTCATTTATTTGTATCCATTAGGTGATCTGCACTGCTGTTCTCTCTAAGGGCTAGCCAAGCTGCGTTTTTGAAGCCCAGGAAATATATTGCATAGATATTCAGTCATCTCCTTCACGCGGCTGCCATCCAGGAACGCGCACGTGCTACGGTTCCCCCAGGGGTGGTAATCAGCCCGCCATGACCTGGTAAAGCCCTGAGGAGCAGGCTGTGGTTCCTGACCTGAATGATGAGTGTCCGCATCACCTCTGTGTTGCCGGCTTGTGGGGGACTGCTCATGGCAAGTGGCATGGATCCAACCTCAATCCTACCCCATGAGGATGACGGCACTGGCACAGAAAGATCTAGGTTGTCCCATACCCAGAAATCTACAGTCCTGATCTACACTAAGAAAGAGATGATTTCATGAATCACAGAGGCAGCAACAGAAGGGAGTGGGTTGTCCTAAGGGAGGATGCTGGAGCCCTCCACCAGAAGAAGAAGGTTTCCTGCCCTCCCTGCTGTTGGACAAGCTATTGAGCCAGCAGCTGGGAGGAGAGATGAAAATGATTCGTTTTACCCCCAGCTGGTGCTGTGATCTTCATGGAGACAGCAGTTCCATGGATAAGAGAGATATTATCACCTGTCTGTTGTAAAAGCAACCGGAGGAGATTCAACAGCGAGAACGCTACTGCAGAAAGGGCATATGCACACATGCAAATACAGCCAGCCTCATTTGCCCAGACTAACTGGACCCCAGGCGGTCCCAGCCCGCGCTCCTCCATGGAGCGGTCACTCTCCAACCACTGCTGAAGCACCGTCATCTCCAGGGTGGCGAGAGGCAGCTGTTTAAAAGCTCGGCTTTCTAGGTTGTGAAAACAGACAACTGAAACTACAAAGAGAAGCCAAGTAAGCAGAAAACGCTTGCAATGGTTGAGTTTATGTAGGTCTATAGGATCTTTAAGAACTAAAACGAACACATGTTGTCTTTTAAGATCCCAAAAGAGTAATGGCATTTTTAGCAACCCAACAGACTGATAAGCCTGGACTGTGTGCTGTGGTGTTGTCTCTGGGGAAAATATACCTTCTGTTGAGGTCCTTCACTGTTATTTGTAACTGCTCTCATGATGAGTCAAGATATTTAACTGGAGAGATGCAATACGATCACGGCTTGAGGGGACATATCTATAGACCATACTTCGTGATACACACCCTATGCTGGTATTTTAAGAACGGCAGCCTCATAAATCATCACTATCTCTGTATAATTCTTCATGTTAACTTAAATGAAACAAAGAGCCCCATTTATTAGTTCCACTGCAGTTAATGAAAAGCAATCATCAAAACCCTTCCTATTGACTTGAATCTTTGCATTCCCTCATTCTAGTCATCTATATGCCAGATAAATATTTCTGCCAGCAAGTACTCCTTTTGAAACCCGAATCTTTCTTTAGCAGCACATCTACAGATAGATAGTAATTCCTTCCTACATAGAGATCTACCATCAGATCTATGAAACGCATGTAACTCCTGAAGGAGTTTATGTGACCCTAAATGACACAATCTTTCTGATGGTCCTCTGCTGGCACTCCCAGAAGCAAATTCACTGTATAAATGAGAAATTCCCATTATTTTCCCCCATCTCTGTGTGCTGCTGAATGCAAGCAGCCTTTAAAGAGAACTTGCAATCTTTTTTAATCACACATGTATGAAGACTCCTACAGTTCTTCAGTTTTATGGAAAAGTTCATTAAATGTGGACACGTGTCTGCCAAAACTCTCTACTTATCAGAATGGATACACACAGACCTAATACCAGAGTCCTCTGTGGAAAGGCTTCTGACTGCAAGCTCAGCTGAGGAATTGCAACCTTAAATATATGAGAAAAATGAAATTATGAGTATAATCTATTTTATATTCTGAAGCCTGATTTCACAGCAACGAATCACAACAACTGACAGCAGAGAATTCACTGTGCTAACATTTAGTCCAGAGTTTGGACTGTTCAGTATCCAGAACATGCAATCTTCAGAATGCTGATAAGTACAACAGTTTGCTACATAAGAAGTGTTTGGCCTTAATCTGAATTACTGTTGTCAGCTTTCTTGTCTCTGAAGGACTTGGCAGCAAGACAAATCAGGGAAACTATCACAGCAGGCCAACTCCCTGACACCGGTGTGCTTCAAAGTGGTTCACGTCTTAGGTCAGCCTGTAGACCACTGGAGATGGCGATACATGGGAGTAATGTCCCTTCATGGAAGAGCATTAGGTCAGACCCCGAAGGGCCTGAGAGGCCTGCTGAGATGCAAGTGCTGACATAAATACCTGCACAAACCCTATGTTGTATATTTTTCAGTGCCAACCTATTCACTGCTGTGTGTGGGAAAGCTGAAAGTAAGCAGTTAATGACAGGGTGGAATTCAACAGAGTCCAAACCTAAGTATTAGAATCACCTCCTGGCTCAGGGTCACCACTTCTGAAAGGCAACATTCAGGGCAGACACTGAGTGATCTAAGAATCTGGCACCCCAGGGTATGTATGATGGTGTTCTGCTGTAAGCACACGATTGTAAAGGGATGACCTCCTCGGACAGCCAGGCATGTACTTAAACAAATGGCTGAGATGCAGTCACAGAAGTGAACTGCAAAAGATTGCTTTGCCAGTTCCTGTTTCTTGATGGTGATTGCAGCGATAAAGAATGTCTCAGTATGAAAACCAATTTATATTGAAGTTGATTGTTTATATTGAAATTCACTCTATTAGACCTCCCTAGACTGTAAGATTTTCTTCAGTTCTTTTGAGGTCTCTCACAGGCATACTATAGACTGTAAATACCATTCTAGTCTCCCTCTCTTTTGGCTCTGTCAGTGGAAGAAGGTCTGCCATTGCTGTTTACGAGATACTTCTGGAAAATGTCAGTCACTTAAATGAGAAGAGCCCCGCTGAACGCATGGTTTTCACTGTGTGAAACAAGAGAAGGCCAGAAAGATGCAACTACCCACACGTGTTGGGAGAGAAGCATCTTGTCTTACTGGCTGGCAGGACATTGCAGATGGGGAGACAGTCAGCAGAATTACATCAGCCACGAAAGCCTTCAGACATCTACTTCCCTTAGACAATTTCCATGTTCTGCATCTTGCTGTCATTCCATGTCTTAAAATGGCCAAGTGGGTGACGCTTTACCTCTTACCGAATCAAAACCAAAATTTACTTACCCTCCTTCAAAAGGGTTGTCTCCTGGGATGACGTGAGTGCTGTCCTTGCCGATCAGGAACTTGATCCGATCGTAGAACGAATGCAAGCTCTGCTGGGAGATGGGGGCTTGTGTCTCCTGGATGATATCCAGGGGGTCTGGGGAGCCCAGGCACAGCGCATTGATGTGGCACAGTGGCTGCAAGCAGCAGTCTGGGTCCATGCAATCCACCAGGCCATCTGCAGAAGGGTAAGGAAGGTTTTAGAGCAATGGTAACATGGAGTGTTGTAAACTCCAGGGTGCAAGAACTCTTTCCAATGCACGCAACAGAGGAATGGGAATTTACACCTACACAGAGTAAGGCATGTTTCCTTAAAACCCCAATAAAGAACATCAAATATGCATTAATATGCAACATTAATATGTAGTAATATGTAATATACGAAATCACACACATATACTTGAAATTAGACCCTAAAAAAACCATCTTTCAGGTTAATTCTGGCATATGCCATTTTGCATCTCAGTCACTCAGATAACTCCAGAGCCCCAAAAGGTGTTTTTTTTCCCGTCAATATACAAATGACATTTGTACACCAGTCCTGTGCCCTGTGCAAATCACAGGCACATTGCGTCGTACCAAAGCTATCAGGGTCATGAATAGAGCCATGGTATCTACCATGGCTACAGAGAGATCTATGCACGCAACCCACTAAAGATTCTGGCTAGATAGATGAGAAAGGAAGGGAGATTTTGCTGGCAAGGTTCAATCTCTTTTTGGCCTTTGTCACATTTATTCCATGCAGACACAGAGTAACAGATGACCTCAAACTCGCAGGATCTAAATCTTGTACTTTCAGCACCACTAAATTAATAATAACAACAATAATAGCAGTGGACACACATGAGAAAAGCTTGCCAAGCATACTCTAGTAAAACGAGGGTTTGCATATCTGTCAAGTCATCAAACGCACAGACAGTATTGCTTCCCTGCCCACTGCCATAGCGGCGTTCCCCAGTTCATTTGGAGATGCCACTGTTCATTGCAAACAGCTTAGCAAAAAGCGGTGACAGGAAAGGAAATACACAAAAAGCTCAGACGAGGTTTGATGAAGCATCACATTTAGAAATAAAAGTTGTTAGCATGTAGTAGAGATGGATCTTTAAATCAGATAAGAGAACTGGATGTTTTTGTTCTGGGGTAATGGGATATGGAGCCCTTCACTTCCAACTCATCAGTTCAAGCAAGTCAGTTTGATAGTGGAAGAAAAGTGTTACCATGTGATGGCTGTTCAAAGACCTATGTGAAATGAGTGGTTGCAGGGAGCTCTATATATCAGAGAAACCACCTTTACAGCCAGCATCCTACTAACGATTTCAGCACAGAGGCAAGAAATGAATGTGCTTCGAGCACAACATGGTCCTGAGAGGTAGGTCTCTCCTGAAGTGGGATGAGATTTGGAGTTGTCAGGATAATGTATTTTTTATTTCAAAGAAACAGTAAATTAAAACAAGACAGTTTGTCATTATTAGATTGTGAGCTTCAGTTTCATCCCAGTTAGACCAGTATGAATTAGAAGTCCTTTCACTAACGTTATTTGCATTACTTTGAATTTACTGTAATATAAACAGGATGAGAATCTGATCTGTTATTATTGCTCTGGTACTTACGACGGCTTACAAGTCATGGACTCAGATTCTGTTGAGTTCTACCTGTTCCATTCTTGGAATATTCTAGTGCCATAAAACATCACTGGCAACATCATTTCATGCGGTTACCCATACACAGAAAAATGAACAAAAAGCTTGTTCGGCACGCCCAGAGCTTCCAGTCTATGTGTGGGTCAAAGTGCAATGAATATCTGCTCCATGTAGACATGTACACACACACAATGAGTCATTTTCACAAGTGCTCTGCACCTGCCATTAATGGTAACATCAGAGAACCATAGAAGCATAGAATGGTTTGCGGTGGAAGCGACCTTAAAGATCATCTAGTCCAACCCCCCTGTCATGGGCAGGGACACCTTCCCCTAGACCAGGTTGCTCAAAGCCCCGTCCAGCCTTGCCTTAAGACTTCCAGGGATGGGGCATTCACAGCTTCTCTGGGCAACCTGTGCCAGTGCCTCATCACCCTCATAGCGAAGAGCTTCTTCCTTAGATCTAATTTAAATCCACCCTCTCTTGGTTTAAAGCCATTACCCCTTGTCCTATCACCACATGCCCTTGTAAAAAGTCCCTCTTCAGCTTTCTTGTAGGCACCCTTCAGGTACTGGCAGGCTGCAAGAAGGTCTCCCCGGAGCCTTCTCTTCTCCAGATTGAAAAACCCCAATTCTCTCAGCCTGTCCTCACAGGTGCTCCTCTCCTATGAGATAATGATAATGGGAGCAGTGTTAGATTAGCAAAAGTGCTTTTGAAAATCCCATCCATTATCTTTACCTCTGTCTGTTCTGCTATCTCTACATCTTTATACCTCCTCACAAAATTGCCACAAAAATTTATCAGCTTGGACACAAAACCTACCCATCTGCCTTTTCTCTTGATGACTAGTGATAATGAAAAAGAACTAATTACATTTTATTTGCCCATTAAAAAAATGACTTGCTGCAGACGATTAGGCCAGTAGGATTCTGGAAGGTCAAATCTCAGATGGAGTTTGAGAGACCGTTCACAGAATAAAGACTTGTGTGGATGTAATTTGCTTATCCATAGCTAATCGATAGAAAAAAAAGGTGGAAAAGGAACAACAAACCAGCCTTGGTTGACTACATTGACTACAGTTTCGAGCAAGATAAAATATGGTCATTTTCTCCCACATATTAATAATGTTTTCTAAGGATACAGACACTCTACTGAGAGGACGGCAAACCAGCTGTACCATTCCTTGTCATTATCCTGTCTTTATTGCAGGCATCAGAAATGTTTTTTGGGACCTGAAGCTGCAAGATAGCAAGGAAACGTTGCCTTTGCAGGAAACAGTAGATAAATGTTTGAAGAACAGATGCACAGGACAATGTTTTGTACAGGTGGGAATGCCGAAAAGACTCATCTGCAGATAAGTCTTTCAACTAATGTGTTTCAGGCCTGTATGGAATAAGTTGGGGGTAATTACACCAGAGAGGTTTGTTGCTGACATCTTAAAGCCACTGAGGTCCTCAAGAGCTGAAACGGGGTTTAGCTACTTAACTCACTCCAATATCAACAGCAGTCTCAGGGCAAAGCATTTCTTTAGATTAGAAAATGTGAAGGCCATTTTTGTGACATGGAGAACACCAAGAGTTATGCTACAAACCAGATCATAAATGTCTCCATCTGAATATTGTTTTCCTGTGTTTTTTTATTGTATGGTCCACAAGTGATCCAGTGGTGCCCTAGAGTGAATTGTAGGGCAATATAAGGAAATTGTACACTGCTATGACTTCTCATGTCCTGAGATCCCTCACTGGCTCCATCAGAAGAGTGAAGATAAGTGGTGTTTGCAATAAGTTCCCCACCCATCAAGAGCAAGGTGTTCAGGGAGCTGCATGGATTAATAGAAAATAAAGTCAGAGCAAAATAAAACTCATGCTTTAATGGTCCAAATAGACAAAAGCAAATGTGGGTAGCCAGCACCAGCAGCAAAGGAAAATATAGCAGGATATAATCACAGAATCACAGAATCATTAAGGTTGGAAAAGGCCTTTAAGATCATCAAGTCCAACCATCAACCCAACACCACCATGCCCACTAAACCATGTCCTGAAGTACCACGTCTACATGTTTTTTGAACACTTCCAGTGATGGTGACTCCATCACTTCCCTGGGCAGCCTGTTCCAACGCTTGACCACTCTCTCAGTAAAGAATTTTTCCTCATATCTAATCTAAACCTCCCCTGGTGCAATTTGAGGCCATTTCCTCTTGTCCTATCACTAGTTACTTGGGAGAAGAGACCAACACCCTCGTCGCCACAACCCCCTTTCAGGTAGTTGTAGAGAGTGATAAGGTCTCCCCTCAGCCTCCTCTTCTCCAGACTAAACAACCCCAGTTCTCTCAGCCGCTCCTCATCAGACTTGTGCTCCAGACCCCTCACCAGCTTTGTGGCCTTCTCTGGACACGCTCCAGCACCTCAACGTCCTTCTTGTAGTGAGGGGCCCAAAATGGAACACAGTATTCAAGGTGAATCTCACAAAACAATATGAAGTAATAATACAAAACACCTTTGAAATTTATGAAGCATAAAGGTGAATTTTCCTTAGAACTCATTGCAAAATTTTCAGAAAAGTAACAGAAGGAGGTGAACATGGGACTTAGTGGCTTCTGCACCCCAAGTTTTGCAGCAACAAAGCCACAGAGGCCCATGATCCATGCGTGAATTCCTAACTCCGGTAGCTCCCAGAGCACAGATACGCAGCACAGTAAGTTCTCAGCTATGGCCATACTTATACAGCTCTTTGTTTTAAAAAGTGGCAGCTCCCTTATTCCACATATAGCCATAATAAGACCATGGCACTTCAGACCAGGGAGCAAATGTGTTACTGAATTATCTCCGTGCAAAGTTGAAAGTCTTGCATAGAGGGATTACAGTAATTCATGTGCTTTAAGGTCAAAGAGGCTACTATGATCAGCTTGTCTGACCTCTTATATATGCAGGCTGCTCATTTTTTTACCCCCAGAATGGGATTAAAGCCTGTCGTCTAGAAAGATATCTCATATATCAAAAGCAGCTGATTACAGTGAGTCCACCACTTCCTCTGGTAAGCTATTCAAATGCTTAATTACTGCTAGGAAACTGCATCTTATTTCAAGGTTGAACTTGTTTAACTCCAATTTCCCACCACTGGAACTTGTTTGCCTTTGTCTGCAAGGTTACCAATATTTCCTTCTGCCCTGTATGCTCAGATGTCTTTTCCAAGTGCAAGTACCTCCACACAGAGAAACAATTCATTCCAAACTTTTTCACTGAACAGACGACAAAGATTAAACTTCCCATCATAAGGTTTATTTTCCAGCTGCCAGATTTTTTTTGTGTGTGGCATCCTTTGAACTCTTTCCAGTAATTTCACATCTTTTGTTATATGTGGGCACCAACACTGGACACAGAACTCTGGCAGCAATATTGGGTACAGAAGAGACACCACTTCCCAACTTCTGGGTTTTTATACTTCCAAGGTTCACAGTAGCCTTTTAGCTACAGCCTTGCACTGAGAACTCATGTTGAGACAAGTATCTCCAGTGACCTCTAAATCCTGTTCTGAGTCATTGCATTTCAAGAGTCTCCCAACCAGTAAGTATGACATGCTTTCTTTGTTCCCAGGGGCATTATCTTGCATTTTGCTGCATTAAGACACATTTTGTTTGATTGTGACCTTGTAGCGATGTGAGTCAGATGACTCTATCAAAATGATCTGGGTACGCTATTTACCACCATATCAAACTTCAGGTGACTTGAAGATTTTACCAGGAGAAATTTAAACTACACTCTAAGACAATGATGAAAATGCTGAATAGGGTTGGCTATAACAACCAGTTCCAAGGGATCCCTTCAGAAACAGCTTCAATTATGGATGCCTTTCAACTAACAAGTTAATTTGGAGATCTGTCACTGAGCCAGATTTTAAGCCACCTCTTGTGTTCCTTATTACTTCCATGTAATAAGAGTTTTTACATTTTTGAGACATTTTATGCATCCTATGTAGATACACATGTCCTTTTGGCAGTCCTGCCAAAACTAAAACTCTTTTGTCTCTCCTCCTATGTATAAAGCCATGAGATAAATACCTTTTGCAATCTCAGAGTTGCCATGGGGTGAAACAAATCACTGCCTTTGTGAAAAGAGAGCTGTTGGCAAGACATTGACACATATGGTAAATAATGTGATCAATGGTTTGCATCTTTCCCTCATGTAATCATAGAGTAAGACTGGATGGGACCTCTGTAGGTCATCGTGTGAGCCCTGTCTCATTTCCTTCAGAGAGAGACATACATGGAGAATGAACTGGGCTCAGCAGAAAACCTGCCTTTTCCGCCACTGAGGATAAAGCAGCTCGAATTTATTCACCTAATGTTATTTGTTAGCAGACCAAGCCCACTTTGATCAGATAATCTGCACTCTATATATCACTAGATGGTGAGTTTTACTTTGGGATTACTGCATCTAGCTCCTATCTCATGGGTGGGGTTGGAATAATGGTTTTAGAAAGATGCTCTGTCTCATTTTAAAGATTGCAAATCCACCAATCCCCTTAGAGAGCTCTTCCAAACACTAACGTAGACTGTAAACTCTTCGGGAGCAGAGACTGTCTTTTTATTTTCTGTTCACAAAACGTCTGAAGTGCCAGCACAACCCACTGAAATAACCACAATTCTCATTAAAAATTTGTATCTGCAATGTATTTTCAGCCTGTTCTCCATAAAGCATTGTTTCACGGAAGGGACTAAACTCTAAAGCTATCTGTGTCTTCTTGGAGCAGCACCTTGGCCTACAAGGCGATACTTGCTTAATACCAGCTGGAAAACACCTGGTATTAACTGACTTTCAATACTCTCACTGCAGCAACTGGGACAGCTACATTATGTAATGACAATAGATCTGAATGTTGACCTTGCTCAGGAGTTTCACAAGATACTCAGTATCATAACCGCCTTCCACAAATAGTCACCTGGATGCCAAATTTAAGATTGGCTTTCAAACCCATCACTTGGCTTGTGACCCATCACTTTCTGAAAATCATGCCCTTTATGATGTTTAAATAGCATACAAAAAAATACAGCTACCCAAACCAACCAGAAATTTTGAGACTCTGGAGCTACTGGGGTCAGTGTGGAGGACTCAGGGCTGTGTTTTGCTTACCTTGCCCACCAGAGCTTCAGGTGGGCTGGAGGAGCACTACTTCATGCTCCCTGGCATTTACCACACAAGGAGTTGCAGGATCCAAGCCAAAAGTAACTTCCTTCTCAAAAAAACCCCAACAAATAAACTGAACCTGTTCCAGGTGTGTTATGACAGAAACAAGTTTGGTATGGTGTGCACCACATCTGCCAGGGGTTGGTTAAATGGGACATGCTCCTTCCCACCGAGCATGCGGGACGGGGCAGGTGCTGAGTAACTGCAGGGGGGTTGTGACTGCCTTCCTTGCCTGTAAGCCTTCATGTCCAGACTCACCGGCTTGCCTGAAAGCCTGCTTTGCTAGGAACGGATTAAGATCCTAAGGCACACAACCAGCCACTAACTGATAAAAACCCCTCTGTGCCTATTGACCACAGCTTATTAGGAGAGGTAGACCTTTCGGCTTACTTCTAAGCTATGACGAGATGAGCGTGACATATTCCCTCCTCAGAACAAAAACTAATTGTCTCATTCACAGTCACTACTATCCTGCAAAATAATTGCTCTCCAGCAGCAATGGGGCTACTGTCCCCAGGTTCCTTGGGTTGCTGCTGCGCTTGCTGGCTGCAAAGTGCTCACAAATCCCACAGCAGCCTCATTCATCTTTCCAGACTCACGCAGTCTGGCTTCCAAGTCCCTCACCCACCATCACGCAGAGCCAACAAGGTGTCAAGGATTAGAGTTTTGTACAGAAGCAAAGGGCTGGTTTTGAGAGACTGCTTCTGCAGTAAACAAGATCAGCTGAGAGCTAATAAAATTTCAAATTAGCTGTGACTTTTCATGGCCCCACAATTGTGTTGGCTGATTTAATGGGCAGCGTCTTAGCTCGGCGAGATTGAATAATTGAGCATTTCTACAGAGTGATGGATGCTGCAACAAAAATCCATCATGCTAACATCAACAACAGAATGCAAATAACCTTCAGCCAGGGGTGTTATTATGTGTTTAGCAGAGGCTGACAGGTGCTGCATGTGGAGCGTTGGGCTGGACCAGGCATGCCACAGGTAGGGACGGACCTGTTTGTAGGCAGAGAACGTCCTGTGGCCCGTGACACACAGGCAGTCAGGAGGAGGTGAGCCTAAGGAGCCTTACCGGGGTACACCTGGGACAGTGTTACATGACAAACTCAAGGATTGCTCCTGC
>NW_010522658.1:55602-61553 GCF_000687285.1 Phaethon lepturus
AGGCTTTTTGCCACCGGCTGCAGTGGAAGAGCCTCTGTGAGCAACTGTACTAGGCAAAGAAAAACTAGAAAGAAAAATAACAATTAAAAAAATTGTCTTTCAGGAGTATTTTCATCGCCAATGAAAGCATAAATGCATCTCTCATCTCACCCTGTTCTCATCTTGCACTTTCCTTTTTGTGCCATTCACCAGGCAACATTATCCCTTTTTGTGGGGACACTCTGTCTTGTCCTGTGATGATTTTTGCTTATTACTGGCAGAGCTGGCTAGGGAGGGTTTAAAATGCAGATGCTCAAAGGTAAAGCTAACAAAGAGTTAGTCTTACCCTTGAGCAAATCAGATTTTACCCTTCCAGCTCTAGTCTAAACTCTGGTGAAAGAGAGACTAAAGGAATGGCTCAGTACTTCTACACAACACACAAGTTATAGTTTATGTGAATGCTTGTGCTGATGAAGGTTTACAGGAGTAATGGTGTTCTGTCCTGAGTTGAGGACCGACACTCAATTTACTTCAATTGGATTTGGGGAATAAATAGGTTTTACTCCAGTGCTTTGCAGAGAACAATTTTACCTACTCAACAAAAGAGTTGTAGCTTTTAGCCCCACTGTAAGGAATCAAAGGGAAACAAAACACAAACGTAAGGAACAAGAGTACTGTGAGTGTCAACGCCCTGTGATCATGTTAGCTGTTAATATTCTCTTCGCTCTTTCTATCCCACCTGCTCTGTTTGGATTTTGCCTGAATAAGGGTCTCACTGGTTCTTTCCTGGCTAAATCAGATTGCTGGCTGCCTGGAAGAGGAATTGCCCTCCCATCTTTCTCTATGTGCTCAGCACGTGTTTGCAAGTTCCAAATGATACAGTCATATGTAATAATAACCATGTATTTGAATTACAAGACTCCGTGGGCTCTAGTGCAGAAGCGGAGCTCTGCAGTGCTAGTCACCACAGAAATACTCTGCAAAAAGTTCATCCTAATCCAGAGCTACATTCTTGTATAAAAAAAATCTGAAAAGAAAAAGAAGGGAAGGAGGAAATGACAGAAATAATCTGTCATTGACAGATCAATGTCATCTATCAATGACATGGTAATCACCACTAGCTGGACATAAACCAGAGCTATAGTGATGTGCTTAGAGTCTACAAGTTCACGGCTTCCCCCAGCTCTGGAGAACATGGTGGATGTAGCTGGCTTCATGGGTTTCTTCCTTTCTCCAGGGAGGCTTTTAACAAAGGGACTTAGGCATTGCACACCCAACAAAGCCGCACAGAAACCAGGCAATCTGTGTTTGGAGTGAAATTCCTGAAGCTGAGCAGAGCAAGGCACATGAGGGCCCTTCCCAGCACAGGAGAGACTGGCAGTAAGTCTGGGTTGCTTAACCTGATCAACGGTCATGCAATGCTGTATCTGAAACTTCCTCCTTCAGCAGCCAAAGCACCTCTCAAAAGTGATTCCTCTGAGGAAAAGGGATTCAGAGCTTAGAATTTTTTTGTGGGAGCAATAGGTTCACACCCTCAGCAGCTGAGATACCCTTGTCACCAAGGTCTCTTGCATTCCTGGCAAGTGCTGCAAGTGTTAAGCCACTGCTGAAAAGTTCACCCTAACATACTCTGTTGACTGAATCCAAGGCAATTCAAGCAATCATCTGAGCACAGCTTGGAAAGTGGTCTCAGATAACTCAGACATAGGCATGTTTCTCAAATCTTGGTCAGGGGGAAAGCGGCCATGCACTCTATGCACCTTGAGCACACTCAGGGCAAAACTTTACATCTTGAAGGGGATTTTCTGCCCGAAACGGGAGGCAAGAGTTTGCCTCAGGTAATAAAGCAGGTCTGGCAGAGCTTTCCTGAATTTGTCCTTTTAGCATTGGTGCCCAAACTCTGTTTAAGGATCTTTTCAGGTGCAGAAATGCTTTGTGAAATATATGCCCAAGCCTGTCTTTTCTGAAGATGGTTCATGTCACCTTTTGTCACATCTTACATACCAGCAGTGCCTTCTTCCCATCAGTAATTTCTCTCATTTCAGCACACAATGGTACATTTCTTTTGAAACAGAGGACACTTTCATGGTTTCTTTCTATATCTACTAATCAAAGGTATTTCATTAAGGACTAGTCAAAAGTACCAGGAATTTTCCCAAGCTGTCAAGACAACCCCCAGCCTCTGCTAGACCCTCAGTTGCCAACACATCGTCCTCAGATGCACAACCAGCACCTTCGTCTAGCTGTTGTAACACGTGGGTTCACAGCACCCCTGACAGCCCCAGCAGCAGGCGATACCCAAGTGTTACCATCCAACGCAGAATCAGCAAAGAGCCAAAACCTGAAAATGTGAACCGGCCATTTTGTTCTTTTACTTGAGGAAAGGTTGATTAACAGTCATCATAAAATGGAGGAAAAGAAGCTGGGTGATTTATAACAAATTACACCAGCTACCCAATCTTTTCAGGTACAGCACACTTTCTCACCTTTTTACCAGTGCTTTATGGTTCTTCCAAGATGACCCTATTGTTTGACTGGATCTATCTGTGATGGTAAATGCTAATTTATGACGGCTGTTTTCCCAGGTGTGTTCAGATCTCAACACTTGGCTTCATAAATGTAGCTAGCACATTCATGCATCATTTTTTATGGTTTTGAGGAGGCAGACATCTCCCACACCATGCCCAGGACACAATCTCCTCATGCTATAAAAGCCTTGCAGGCATGAAGTAAAGGTTCATAACAGTGTGCAAAACAAAAAAGAAAATATCTGAAAGCACCCCACCCTGTCTGCAGCTCAAACATTTGCAAAGATAAAGGTTGGCGTTCTGGGGTTCTCCTGGACTCTTTACAATTCCATTTACAACCCTGACGCTACCTTCAGGTGTAACCCTACGTACTGGCAAAGAGCATGCAGACTCCTGCCAGCTCTCTAACACATTATTTGGCACGTGGTGGACAGATGGTGGACACATGGCTGTTAAGAAGGCCACTGTCCAGTGCCAAAATTTCTCTTGCCAAAGAATTTGAAATGCTGCTGTCCCAAAACATTATACAAGTCTCCATCTTACTACAAGCACTACCTGATCCTTGAATGGGGCAAGCAAGACATGAAGCACTGCTATGTGGAGCTGCACCAATGGGTTATGGTACAGTTAATCAAACAACATTGATTTGCCTCAGACAACCCATTCCTGAATTGCATCATCCCTGAAGGGAGAGTTGGTTTCTAGTGGCGGCAGTAACTAATACTCAAGGCTTCATGGAAAGGCAAAAATCCCGTGTGTAGTGGCTTGGTGGCTCTGACCTGCTCACTGCTCCAGGGTTGGAAGACTAAGGCAACTTTTTGTTTCCTGGCCCAGGAGGATAGAGGGAAGGTAACCATAAGGATTGCTCCACCTGCTAGCTCTTGGGTAGCATCTGGTGGAGCACAGACTGAACTTGCAAAGGCAAAACAGGGCCACATGTACATTGGAACGCTGTGCTCGTGCTAGGTTAAATGCACTGCATGTAGCTGCCATGAATGAGACATAAACTGAGGGGAGAAGCTTTGCTACTACAATTCTTGCAGGAAAAGATAACAGGATGGTTTATTTTCTTCGCTGAAACCAGGATTCTCCCAAAGCAAGATCATTGACTAGGTGACATGTAAGAAAAATGAAGTTACTGTACTTCTATGCAACGGCGTGTAATATACATTAGGATAGGCCAGCATTATTTAACTGTGAAGATTATCTATCTGTCTATCTATCCATCTGTCTATCTATCTATTTAAATTATCCTGCAGTAATTACTAACACAAGCCTTTGGAAATGTTTCGCTTGGGAAGAGGCAGAAGAGACAAGCAGACAACTGGACATTAATCTGTAATGAATATGAAGGGTTAGATAATATTAGAAACATTTATATTTTATTTTTTGTCTGAGAAAGACTCCTGCCTTTCACAAGTAAAGTAGATTCACCTTGAGCAGAGTTCAGCAGCTGTTTAGCAGCTTGAATGGTTCAAAGCAGGAGATGAAGGATGCAGACAGTTCTGCTTCCTGGAGAACCAGCAATATTTACCTTATCTGGAAGACTTGGCTACCCTGGAAAAGCCCAAAACAATAACAAAGGCCCTCAAGTGAAGTTAGTGTGTTGATCACAGAGAACTTTTAGACCAAAAGAATAATTTAGTTTAATAACTATAATTCTTTCATGGCTTCAGGACAGTGGGGTGTATCCAGACAATGATATGGTGAATTGGCCAACTCTCTGGCTCTCAGTATGGAGGGATTCATACAGCTGGATGATACCTCCAGAGCAAAGATGGTGAATGCAGTTTTGCTGCCCAATAGCATATCTGTGAGACTGTGAAGAATATCCTCTCCTCTCCTCTCCTCTCCTCTCCTCTCCTCTCCTCTCCTCTCCTCTCCTCTCCTCTCCTCTTTCTTCCCCTCTCTTCTTCCCCTCTCTTTTCCCTGTGCATTCTGTTCCTGATGAAGGAACCTACAAATGCAACGGAGACCATATTTGACCTATGGAGTATCATCAGCCTCTTCTCAAGGTTTTGTCAAATGCCATTAACTCCACTTTTAGGACTTGTCACAGAAGATAATTTCCTTGGTCTTTTAAACCTTTGAGCTTCTTATTCTTCAAGCACATGACAGAGCACTCAGTGTGGGGTGAGACAGGACTACTCTCAGGTAGTGAGTGTTTGTAGCCATGAATCAGGGAAGGTTATTTTCTGCCAAAGAGAGGCAAGAATCACTTTTCTCAGCTCATTTTAAGGGAAAAACCTCACATTTGTTGTAATACAGGTGGCCTTTTAGGTCAAATGTGCAAAATCCTAGCCTTTTACCCAGATTTTTAAAGCTCTAACACTGCACTGTTTTCCCTTGACTGATACTGGATGATTGCTCTCAGCTACAACTCCTTTCAAGTTGATGGTCTTTGTGTTTAAAAGTGTAAATAAAGTGGACTGGGGTGTGAAACCTAAGTGATAGCTTTGACAAATGACACTCGCGTGTGGAGAAGGGACTGCTCTCCAAGACACCTTTTTTCTAACCTGAATGGAGATTATATTTCACTGAGTCTCTCTCGGAGTCGCTTCTGCTTAGCTTGGTATTGTTTATCTGAACAGCCTCCAGATTTAAGAGACAAACACACCCTGTAATTTGGTACCCGTCTCCCTCAGGGTATGATTAGTCTGGGATCTGATGAAAAAGATTCTGACTTCAGCTCCCATTATCCCAAGGAATTTCCGGCTGCAGGGATCTTGATTAGCAGACACTCGATACCCCAGTGCGGGAACCAGCTTCCGATGAGCTGAGGCAGAGCGAAACCCCCCGTAGCATGAATGGCCCCACCGTGGTGTCTCCGGTTTGAGAAGTGCTGCTCTGAGGAGAAAATGACTCAAAGGGCAGTGGTCACCAACCGAAGTAGGCACCTATGACGTGATGACTGAAGTATCACAGAATCACAGAATCATTAAGGTTGGAAAAGACCTTTAAGATCATCAAGTCCAACCATCAACCCAACACCACCATGCCCACTAAACCGTGTCGTGAAGTGCCACATCTACACATTTTTTGAACACCTCCAGTGATGGTGACTCCACCACCTCCCTGGGCAGCCTGTTCCGATGCTTGACCACTCTCTCAATAAAGAAATCTTTCCTAATATCTAGTCTAAAAGTACCTCACAGAGATGATGTCCTAAATCCATTTGTCTTTGCTGATGGTACCCATGGTGACTAGGTCAGGTGTTTGACTTCTAAAGCTTCATGAAAGAACTACCATCTCCATTGCCTACATTCATGTGCATATGGAGACAAATTCAGCATATTCAATATTCAATTCAATAGCCCTGAAATGCTTTATGGTGAACCAAAATAAACCACCTTTCTTCAGCCCTGAGCACGCATCTCTCCAGGGACTATGATAGGATCCCAAAAGAGGGAGAAGCCCTACAGGCTTGGGGAGGAGTGGCTGGAG
>NW_010522659.1:0-825 GCF_000687285.1 Phaethon lepturus
ATGATTACGCAATACAAAACATACATATGAATTGAGGCAGAGTAGTTCAAAAGGTTTAGGTCAGCAGTTTATGTTATCAACGATCTGTCTCTGGTGATCGTTTACTTCTTCAGGGGTCTTATCTTCCTCTTTTGTCTTTTAGATGAGCTTTAGTCATTTACACATGCTCTCTTCTTACTTGATTTCAACAGTTGTTACCAAGTTCTAGCCGGTTCTGTGATAAGACTAACATTGTAGTTCCTGTTATCACTTCCTTTGTTTAGCAAGTCAGTCCTTGACAAATACCAGTCCTTGATAAGCTTAACCCTTAACAGACGTCACAGACGCCAGCCTTGGTGAGTTTTAAAAAGAATAAACAGAAGACGATAAACAAGGATCAATATCTAAGTGTTTAAAAGCAGATAGTTATGTCTCTCTATCACTCCCAGCCTTATCGTTGGCAGGCCAGAGCACAGAAAGCCGAAAAGTCCTTGACTGCTTAGCAATAACTAAAAACATCAGTATGTTATCAACATTAATTTCATCCCATATTCAAAACATAGTCTCGTACTAGTGGATGAGGGAAAGGCTGTGGATGTTGTCTACCTGGACTTTAGTAAAGCCTTTGACACTGTCTCCCACAGCATTCTCCTGGAGAAACAGGCAGCTCGTGGCTTAGACAGGTGTACTCTTTGCTGGGTAAAGAACTGGCTGGACGGCCGAGCCCAGAGAGTTGTGGACGCAAACCTTTTGAACTACTCCGCATCAATTCATATGTATGTTTTGTATTGCGTATTCATATGAATATGTATGCATTTGTGTAATAAATATTTGCCTGCTCGCCGA
>NW_010522660.1:0-3362 GCF_000687285.1 Phaethon lepturus
ATCTCTGCTCTGCAGGAACTGGTCATTGCGCAGGCACCGTACCTCTGAACAGGTCCTTGTGCCTGCACCGTATCTCGGTCTTTTCTGGGGTCCACTCCGTATCGAGGCATGTTCAAGCCGTTGTACCAAAAAAGGTGTTGGTTCCTTGGAACTGTGACATGTTTAAGACAGAAACCGCATATTGGTCCGCCACAGGCCCCTCACTACAAGAAGGATGCTGAGGTGCTTGAGCGTGTCCAGAGAAGGGCAGCGAAGCTGGTGAGGGATCTGGAGCACAAATCTTATAAGGATCAACTGAGGGAACTGGGCTTGTTTAGTGTGGAGAAGAGGAGGCTGAGGGGAAACCTCATTGCTCTCTACAACTACCTGAAAGGGGGTTATGGCATCATGGGTGTTGGTCTCTTCTCCCAACTAACTAGTGATAGGACGAGAGGAAATGGCCTCAAATTGTACCAGGGGAGGTTTAGATTGGATATTAGGAAAAACTTCTTTACGGAGAGAATGGTCAAGCTTTGGAACAGGCTGCCCAGGGAGGTGGTGGAGTCACCACCTGTGACCACCACCTGTTTTCTGTTGTACATCTGACTTCAAGTGTTGGTCTTGCTTTTAGTTTTTAAAACCAGAAAAGATGGTTCAAGTTTTCTCTGAAAGCACTTTCAGCTAGGAGCATTTTATTCTTTATATTTTTTCAGTGTAGTGATACGGTATTCAATTGAGTATTTTGTAAGCAATTTAAATTCTAGGAATAGGTTAGGCATTTTTTTCTAGTGAATTTGTTCTGTTATACAGTTGCAGAAAGTATTGACATATGCTGCATGAGGTATTGAGCTAATTGCATTTCCTTTTGCTCTCACCAAACAGTATGATTAATAAACAAATAGATCTGAGGAATGTACAAATAACATTCTATATGAATGAATGGTATTGCCCCTGCAGAGGTCTGAGATAGGCTGATGTGAGGGTTCAGAAGGGACAGGCCACGCTAAAAATAAGTTATATAATTCCCAGAATAATATCAGATTTATAATGTGGTTTTATGAATAATGCAATGTAGTATTACATTATTTATATTCTGTACAATGTGGAGTTGTTTAAAGTATCTTTTACAGATATCCTTCCATTCTGGTTATCATGCTAGTTAAGCCCTAATTTTGGTTTGATGAAAGGGAGATTTTCAGAGAAGAAAGGCAATAATTTTATGAATATTCTTTACCTGGTATTGGTGATTTTTAGAATGCCTCTTTCTTTCATTGTTCATTAATCGGTCAGACATGAATTCTACTTCCCACATGCATTTTTTATTTATTGTTTCTGCTTCCTAATATGGTGACTGAAAATTTTAATAAGATAATGAATAGTAGATGGGAAATACTGAATAATGCATGACTGGTTAAAAAACAAAATCTCATAAAAATACATGATAAACATGTAAAATCTGGGGAATTGCATTATTTTTTCTGCCATTGTAGCTGTGTGAAGGCTCACTGTTGCTTCATTTAGTGAATTCACCCTTTTAAGAGGTCAAAGTGAGGAGAGGATGTTGAAAGCCACGTACAAGAGGATAAGTTTTCTCTTAAAAATTAAAACATTCAGAATAACTTCACATGGCTTTCATCACTTTTATATGGGAGTTCATTTCACATACAGTGAATTTTCTTTCCTCAGTGTTCCTATGAGATGTCTTAATACTGTTGGTATGAACATAAAACATTGTTTTTGTGGCAAACAGTTTCAAGACACACTTAGAACTACAGGATAAAATATTTCCTATGTCATTCTTTAGTTCTGTACTTCTCCAATGTAGCATACATTTGAAATAACACTGCTGTCTTCTCTAAGAACAAGGGAAGGCACAAAGTTAAAAGGATGAGACTCAAGTTTCTCCATCCCTTTTGGGAAATTCTGCAGTGATGAGCTGATAGACACACAGGACAGAAAAAAAAAAAGAGTATCTTTGCATTACATGTGGTATTTGTATTTATGTGGAAATTTGATTGCACAATAAAACCTGTCTTGAAGAAAAAATCAACCTTTAAACAGACTTTAATCTGCTAAGACAATATGAAAATTATCTCAAACATAAATGTGACATAGTGAGAGTGAAGGAGGAGAGAATCCTTAATTCCCAGGCTTCCCGTGAAAAATATATCAACACATATGTAGAGTCCTAGAGGCAGCTACAGCTGCCAGTTATCCAAAAGCAAGTGTTAGATGCAAAAGGCACTGGAGAGGTACAGTGAGATCCTCGCTCTGTTTGCATGTTCCTTATGATTAATAAAGAACACTGGAGAGACCAAAACCTATTGTCATTTTTACAACAAATGACATGTTTAGAAACTTTCTCCACATAGGAGATTGCATCTAACATTCTTTCTCATCTAAACAATATAATAATTTACCTCATAATTTACTTGTTGTCTGCTATGTGTTTTTACATATTAATGTTATTTTTTTCTTGAGGGTAGCAAAGCCATTTCAGTGTATTCTATAAACACTTGTGAACCCCAGACAGAGATAAAGTTGTGTAATATTGGACTAAAGGAATGAAACAGATGTTATATAACTGCACTTTAACAAAGCTGGTATACTGTCCTGGTTTCAGCTGGAATAGAATTAATTTTCTTCATAGAAGCTATTATGAGGCTGTGTTTTGGATTTGGGATGAGAAAATGTTCACAGAATCACAGAATAATTAAGGTGGAAAAAGACCTTCAAGATTATCGAGTCCAACCGTTAACCCAAGGCCACCATGCCCCCGAAGCCATGTCCTGAAGTGCCACATACAGAAGTTTTTTGAACACTTCCAGTGATGGTGACTCTACCACCTCCCTGGACAGCCTGTACCAGTGCTTGACCACTCTCACGGTGAAGAAATTTTTCCTAATATCCAGTCTAAAACTTCCCTGGCGCAACTTGAGCCACCAGCTGGATTTAACTCCATTCACCACGACTCTCTGAGCCTAGCCATCCAGCTGGTTCCTCACCCAGCAAAGAGTGCTCCTATCTAGAGCCACGAGCTGCCAGTTTCTCCAGGAGAATGCTGTAGGAGAAACCGTCAAAGGCTTACTAAAGTCCAGGTAGACAACATCCACAGCCTTTCCCTCATCCACTAGGCAGGTCACCTGATCATAGAAGGAGATCTGGTTGGTCAAGCAGGACCTGCCTTTCATGAAGCCGTGCTGGCTGGGCCTGATCCCTTGGTTGTCCTGCAACATGCACCGTAAGCACTCTCAAGATGAACCTCTCCATCATCTTCCCCAGTACGGAGGTCAGGCTGACAGGCCTGTAGTTCCCGGGATCCTCCTTCTGGACTTTCTTGTAGATGGCACATTGCCACATTGGCAAGCCTCCAGTCTTCTGGG
>NW_010522661.1:0-15456 GCF_000687285.1 Phaethon lepturus
GATTTAGACTAGACGTAAGGAAAAAATTTTTGACCATCAGGGTGGTGAAGCCCTGGCCCAGGTTGCCCAGAGAGCTGGGAGATGCCCCATCCCTGGTAACATTCCAGGTCAGGTTGGACGGGGCTCTGAGCAACCTGCTCTAGTTGAAGATGTCCCTGCTCACTGCAGGGAGTCGGACTAAATGTATTTATGATGTCCCTTTCAGCTCAAAGATTCTATGATTCTATGATTTTTTGGTGTTGCTAATTCTTGGTTAGGGCAAATTTTTTATGTTAAGAATGAACCTATGCACAACAATATGTATGTAAAGACTAAAAAAATGCTCCATGTTGAACTCTTCTAAACATTTCCTATGTGTTAAAGACTAATTAACTGTTTGAATGCTTCCATCTCAGTGGAGTGTGGAAGTATTTTCTTCTTTATTGTGTTTTTCTCACCAAGGACATTCTGTAAAAAAAACTTAATTCTCACAGCTAAGATGCTGGCTTCACGCAAACTTCATGACTGTCAATTATTTCCATCCTGTCATTTGTGGATGCAAGAGAAAAGAAGAAAAGAACACAAGGGTCTCAGTTTTTCTTCCACTTTCTGCTGTCCAGCCCTAGGAAAAGAAAGCATTTTCTCCCATACCTGTGTCTGAGACCTCCCACAACTCTGGCCTCAGTTCACTCTTCTTCTAAGAGGCAGCAAGGACTCTGACTGCTTGAACAGGATGTGGCACAGATATGTAGGGCAACTCTTTTCTACTAGATGCTCCGCAAGATATTTCTGCTTTGACCTCTCTGAATTGTTTAAACTCACTTTACCTAGTGCCAGTGTAGAAATTCACTAAAACAACTAACCTCTACAGGGAAGTTTTCATGGAGAAAGTTGAACATAATACAAGCGTGGAGATTTTACTCTTTATTTCAACATGATTTATCATCAGGCAGGATTTTTTTCTTCCCTCCAGCTTCCATAGAGTTAATACAATATTTTTCTCCACTGCCATGTGGTATGACAGACAGTAGGATTAATGAGAAAGAACAAAGGTCCTTTTTTTATTTAACAGATAATTCTATCATAAACTGTGTGTAAAACAATAAATCTCCCCTGCAGTGCCACTGAACAGCTATTCTGTGAGGCTCTGACACTTTTGCAATTCTGTTATAGCACCAATGGTGTTACATCATATTTAGTTCCAACTAGCATGATCACAGCTATCCAGTACTGGTCCGCATGGACAATATGATGACTACTGTGGGAAGACTAGCAAGGGAGCAGCCAATCCTCCGCTACCATTGCCACCTGCATATTTTTTGCACTGATGTTTTTTTTAACATCTTATTGGAGTTAGGTTAATGATAAACAATACTCTTCAGTTTGCGTTGATTTTTTTCAACTGCTTCCTCAGCCAGTTATGGATCATACATTTCAAAATTCTTTCACATTAAAATGGTAGGTAATATCTTCACAGATTTTATTGGTAGGATGCAAGTTGCTGATGCTAAAATTAGCAAGCTGATAACTTTATGGGAAAGCTAAGTTTTCACATTTATTTTATATTGATTTCATGCATATTTCTAATTATCTGTGCTGTTAATAAAATACGGCATCAGCTCTCTGTCAATCAATGGACTAAAATATAATATCCATTAAACAACTTTTTTTTCTATCAGGATTAATACATTGATTCTGTTAATCCAAAATCTCCCTCCTTAGCTCTAAAAATAGTGTCTAGGTATATTTCTTTAAAAATGAAGTAAATACATGTGAATGCATTTGTCTGACATAATTTTTTCCCTGTAACTTCCTACTTACTCTATATGGGAAATCATTCAAATACTAAAAAACCTGTTTGTTTTAAATGCCTTCCTACATGGGAATTGCATGTAGTAATAATTTTTGTTGAGATAGAAATACTAACGTATTATTATGTTAGTATATATAATAACAACGTATTATTACTGGCCTTCAGCTTTCTGTTACGAGTATAGTACTGCTAATGACCTAGTAAGTCTGTCCCCTTCAGAGATGAATTTGAGCAGAAATTTAAAATGTGTAGTTGGGCACAAAAAGCTGTTTGGAGTATGGAGATGGTAAGAAATACGCTTGTCAGTTACTCTCATGGTTTCCCCTTTAACTGACATACATCTGCATTAACACATGGTTTTTCCTAAGTGCTGGTAAACTATCCAGGGGGAATTAAAGACTGAAAGAAAATGCTGAAAGGTAGGCTGCTGTCAATGACTGGAAACAGACTAGTTTATTGCCATATGAACATCAATCCATCACTCAGGGCATAGTATCTGGGGATTACAAGTGCTACTGATATTTCTCAAAATGCATTTTCTCTTTTTACCTGTAGCTTTACTCTGTCTCCAACCAAAATAATGATCCTGTTGATTCAAGTATTTTGCTGTGATGAAATGGTGCTTGGCGAGCATGAGGCTACTGGGGAAAGTGCTGTACACATGGTAGTGCTTTGATGAAGTCTGTTCCCAAATAGACTATTACTACAGTTGGAAAAAGAGCCATGACTAGGACCACTTTCTTTCTACCAACGTTTTTATGACAGAAGATAGAAAAGGGGTTTCACAGAGTTACAAGATGATAATATATCCCTTGATGACCCCCTACAGAAAGACAGGGTATTTTAAAGGGCAAAACCATCGAGCTCTCTCATTTTACTACCACCTTTTTTTTTACATTGCTTGTGAATATGGAGAACTACTGATTAAAACCAAAAACCAAACCAGCTCACAAGACAGGATAAACTGCATTGAACCTCTCTATCGGAAAGTTGCATACCTTTCAGGAGAGACAAATGGAAGCCAGAAAAACAGCTCTGGTCACTGATGCCATTTAACAAGTCTTCCTTTAATCTGGCTGAGGATTTACCAAAGACTTCAGTAACTTGAGTGTGCTAGAGCAGCATGGATTAATAGTAAGGAAAGATGACAATACAAGATTAAGAATAGAAAATTTTGCACATCTTTCATGTTCTTTTAATCACATATGACTTCAGGATTTTATTTCAGTTAATTTTGCTTTTTGAGTGATTCTTTTAAAAGATTAGTAGATTAAAAAGAGTAGTAATAAATGTTGGTAAACACAGTAAGCAGAATAGTAAATGACTGTTTTAGTGATATGTGTTTCTCAAAGATTAAATGGTAAACCACCAACGAAAATTATTTCTGCACCCTTAGAGTCTTAATAACTACAGGTGGAATCATCAAATCAGAAGAATGGAAGTTCTTACAAACCTTGGTTTCTGTGTTGAAGTAAAATATGTCACTGCATACAGTTAAATTGCTACTTGAGACTGCAAAAATTCATACATTCTACTTTCTTTTTGAAAAGTGGGTATTTTCATAGGCATATTTAAAAGAAATGTACTCAGTTTAATCTAACTTTAGAAGTTGCAATGTTTATCTAAACTGTGGCTCCTTCCATAATGAACAGAATAAAATTAGCACATTCATTTGTTCAACTTCTCAGATTTATGATGAGACAATTTCAATTGTTTTACTAGACTTAGCTAGATTCAGATGTCTAGAATGCAGACATCTACAGCTGGCCAAATTGATCCTGCTCTAAAGATATTTCTATATCAATAAATAACACAGGTAGAGGGAGCAACTTTGACTCTACACCATTTTCATCCATGTTTCATGAGGCTGTACCTCTTGGTCGTAGGCCAGAAACAAGACTTGACCCTGTTTTATTTAGCAGCATATAGTCTACAAGCATTTACAGTACTGAATATTCATCTTACATGTTTGATATCAAAAACAGGTATCCAAAGAAACAAACATACAGATGGCAAGATGACTGAGTTAAGAAAGAGTAGAGTTAATTGGCATTCTGGTTAAACAGATATTTTCTTTGGTTGCTTGCCTAAAAAGTTTGAAGTATCTCAATTGCATTACCTAGTAGTGGCACACAACATAGAAAAAACTTAAGCGGTAAAAAAAAAGAGACAGCTGTATTATAAGCCCTGCAAAAAGACAAGGCATTTTACAACTTTGTCATAACCCTTGAAAACAGAGGGTGGTAATCAATGACTGCTGAATACAAGATGTCATTTTCAGGGAGACAAAAGAGAAACTTTACATGGTTATAAAGTTTAAAAACAGACCAAAAGTCTATTTCCTTCAAATTGTCAGCCGCCACCTCAATGTGTGTATGTCACTAATGAATTGCTGACTTTCTGCCAAGGCAGCTTGCCATGGTTACAGCAAGAATTGTAAGATAAAGATCCTAGGTTTATTGCAAATTTGAGTGTAGACACACAAGACTATGCTTGCACTGTAAAAAGCTTAATTTTATGAGGAGAGTAATCTGACTGTAATCCTGTACATAAACAGGAACCAGAAAGGATGAATAAAATTAGGCATTTTGGCAGTACTAGCTGATAAGGATTCTGGAAGTAACCTCAGCAGGGATTTACAGCCTTCTAGTTAATGTTGCAATTTCTCATCAGGTATGCAGTGCATGGCTTTAGGAGCCAGTAGTCTTCCAGGTCAATTTCAGTCATCAAGCGGATCTGCTTTTATTGTAAGAGCATCTTTAAAAAAAAACAACAAAAAACCACCACCACCCCCGCTGCCAGCAACGAAGAAACAACAAGAAAAATCCAGAAACCTTATATAGGCTGAAATTCAAGAAAAGAATGAGCTTGCAATACACAGAGAAAAGACAGCAAATTCCAAAACAATGGGCTAGCTTCAAAGCTGGTGCAAGTATGAGTATCTGTCTGAAGATGGATATCCCCCAAGCAATTAGTTTTGGCAATATTTTGGCATACTTGGCAATATACGTACATACATTAAAAATTCACTTCTATTTAAATATTTACTTTTGAGCAAGCCAACTTCATTATGATATTTAAGATCTTGATGCTATGAGATCAAATTGTTCCTTTGAAGCTCTTGGCACCTGCTGACATCAGAATTGAATGTACTGTAAAGGGAATATAAGTGTCACCCATGTTAAAATTATGTTAAGGAAGAAAGAAAAGATTTTTTTAGGGAAAGCTTTGCTGTCATAAAATGAGAGATGCATAGATTTCAAGGATCGTGTGTAACCCTGGGAAATAACTACTACTTCTAGATTAACTCTGTAACAGGCTGACATTTCTGAAGTTTAGAAATTGTAAATTTTAGTTAGCACTTATGAGCCAGGATTAAAAGGAGAAAAGATGAAATACAGATGTAAATAATTTAAGTAGACAGCTCAGTTCAGGTTCCTGGAAATTTCTTCTTCCACTATGGTATTCAGAGCTTTACAGCAAGCATTAGGAGAGTCAGTGCGTACTAGAATTTGGACTGATCAGAACTTAAAGGTAAGGCAGCAAATAACTTATTTGGATTCCTGATAACAATGGGCCAGATATACTGAGAATGTAAGCAAATTCAATTCCATTAGATATCCATTAGTGTGCACAATTCTTAATAGTTTTAGAGTAAATTGGTTTAATGTTATTAAACTAATAATTTAGGAATGACTATGTAAATTAAATATAATACCAACTACATTAATATATCATCTATCATATATTATATTATAAATACCATAGAATGCCGATAACTGATCTGCTAGGAGAAACAGCTTAACTGCAGGAGGAAAGTGCTGAACTTCCCAAACAGCTTCTTAAAATTCCTTGCTTGGTCAATTTTTTAATCATAATATGACTATGTAGGAAATTATTCACGGGGTTCTGTAATGATAATACCACTGTTGCTAATTAACAGGATTCTAACAGTCAAGGTGAATTCTAATTCATGGCTTGGATTATCAGTCTTCCTAGCATTCACCAACCCAAACATGCCAGAGATGGAGCTGGTCAAAGAAACTTCAGGAGAACTTTGTCCCATCTGAATGCACTGTTCTACAAACTTGCAGAGTACTTGTGAAACTGTGAAATTAGGTAATTTCACAGGAATTTTAATTTAGACTACATTTAGGAAATAAGATTGATGCAATACGAGAACATTTCCAGTAAAATATTTTCATATTGAGTCTCTTTTTGAGACTGCCTTTTTGAAATCTTTTCACTTAGATATTTGTAAATCGCACATATAATGAAAAGAAAACTTGAAACAGAAATAAAACATTTTGAGTAAAACACTTTAAAAAAAATTTTTTTCTTTGGGAAAACTAAGAAAGGCTTTGTAGTACAAATTTTAGTTTAAACTTGAAGAAAGCAATTAGTATGCATAAAACATGAATGTAATTTATGTCCCCCACAGAAATCTCCATCAGAGCTTTTTTAAACAGGGGCTTTGTTTGTAAAATGGTTTTCTTCCCACATCTTCTCTTATTTCTCTGCCTGAGACTTTCAAAGCATATCCCTGTGATCCTATTATCTTGCTTATCTCTTCTTGAGAGGAGAGAAGACTGGCAAACAAGGTCTCTTATTCTTGCTTATAATCTTCACCCCCAAAACTCTGTAGGAAACATAAGGACTAGCCCTGCCCAGCTGACCCTTTGCTGGCCCATCCTTAAAGTGATCCCAGGGAAGGTTTAGAGCACTGAGGATAAAGCCGTGAAGCAGCTCACCTCCTATCACTTTTGTGATTATTGGCCTTCTCTGGGGACCATCTGTTCAGTTTTAATAAATGCAGTAGAGTATTAGTAAGTGACTGAAGCTGGTAACTTTCTATTTTAGAGCTACATTAAATTAGCTCTGCATTTCAGTAGAACTCTTATGGCTGTATCTATGACACACAAATTAATTTGAAATTAATTCATTGTTATTAGTGCAACCACACTGCATAAGAAGGAGTTAAGAAGGACATGATACTCAGAAAAAAAATCATTTCCATTGAAACTTAACTACAGTTACTGCACTGTTTATTAAAGTACTTTCTCCTTTGCTGTAGCTTTGAGTTAATTGTCTGGTGTTGGCTGGGATAGAGTCAATTTGGGGGCTATGTTTGGGATTTAGGATGAAAACAGTGTTGATAACACAGGGATGTTTTCATTATTGCTGAGCAGTGCTGACACAGAGCCAAGGCCTTGTCTGCTCCTCACCCCACCCCACGGGCGAGCAGGCTGGGGGTGCCCGGGGAGCTGGGGGGGGCACAGCCAGGACAGCTGACCCAGCCTGGCCAGAGGGGTATTCCATACCATATGATGTCATGCTTAGCATGTAAAGCTGGGACAACGAAGAAGGAAGGGGTGGGGGGACGTTCGGAGCGATGGCATCTGTCTTCCCCAGTCACCGTTACAGGTGCTGGAGCCCGGCTGTCCTGGGGATGGCTGAACCCCTGCCTGCCCGCGGGGAGTGGGGAATGGATGCCTTGTTCTGCTTCGCTTGTGTGCGGCTTTTGCTTTCCCCATTGACTGTCTTTATCTCAAACCATGAGTTTTCTCACTTTTGCCATTCTGATTCCCTACCCCATCCCATCTGTGCAGGAGTGAGCGACCGGCCTCCTGGTGTTTAGCTACTGGCTGGGGCTAAACCATAACATTAGTAAATCCACATCACTCACATACATGGATATTTGAAGCAGAACAAGAGCGTTTACCAAATCCTTAACAATGGTTTGACTTGTCTTTTTTTACTTATTTTTTATCTTTCAAGAGCTGTTTTAACTTATCTTTTCAAGAGCTTGTGGACATCCTTCTACAACAGCCATCCTGTTTAAATTTATAAAGTGCAGAGACTAGCTTGGACAATAAAATCCAGTTTTCCTGACATGTCAGGTAGGCAGACTTTGCCACACTGAGATGCCACACTAGAGCAGCTGCTGAACAGAAGAACATTAGGATCAGGATTTCAGAAGGCTTATTTTACCTCTCCTGTGTGTAATTCCTTAAATGCTATATTTCAGAGGTTAAAAACCCATGCAATTTTTTTCTTCTGCCTGCTCAGCATATGAGTATCCTAAATTTTATTTCAAAGTAGGGATGTCCTTAAGAGGTAGAGTTTTATACATACAAGTGCAGAATCCCCATGAATCGCTCAAGGAAATTCTCCTTCACTACATCAATCTGATTTTCTATCTGAGTCATCAAATACTGCAAGGATGGTCTGTCGGTTCCATGGGAGAACCGGCGTGCACTTTAAATAAGAAAGCCATGCCACTTGTATAAAAACATCATTGTTGTTTTCCAAGTTTAACTTCAGTCCACTCACAATTCAAAGTTAAATCTGTATTAGTCAGAAGACATGGAGCTGACAGAATGGCACTGTTTCTTCCCATATCCTTTTATGTGTAGCCCTCACAGACGAAACTAGCAAAAAAGTCTGTCTTTCAAAACTCTGTGTTCTAAGTTTTCCCAATCTTGGCAATTCAGGTCATGATAGGTTTTACAACTTAAGATTTGGAAGAGGGTGGTTTTAAATGTTTTAAAATATTTTGTTAATGTTGTATATGTATAGTTTAAATAACCTTGTTTTTTAAATACTTACATGAGAAAAATTAACCTTTTCTTTTGAAATTTGAAAAGGATTATTTTAACAACATTGAAGTGTCTTCAAATTTTAAATAGCAAATTATTCAAAACTTCTTCTTCTTTTGGTGAATGTCTTGTAGTTTAGGTAAAATCCAAAGTGAAAAGATTTTGCTAGAAACTATTAAAAATAACTAACATCGTATCATATTTAAGTATTGTCATATTCAAGTTATCTAAGTAGAGGGCTGTATGGATTGTAGAGATAAAGTAAATAAGTATTTCTTGACTTCATCTCTATTTCTAGAAACAACACTTCCACAGATGGCTATTCTGGGTGTTCCATTGGCTGTGATTCAAAAGTCAAAGTTACAGTAAGTTACCTGAACTATTTTGTTCTGACCTGTGCTTTTATGCAGGTGGTAGAGCAATCGCCAGACTGGTCAACTGATGCCTCAAAACAAAAACCACAGGAAATTACTTGAACTACTATTGTAAATTACAATAGTTAAATCCTTCATTTTAAGATGTCATGAAATAGTCTAGCAGTGGGTTTAGTAATTCTCCCCAATTTTCTTGTCATTTATTCTTTGACACCTTTTAAAATAAACCTCTAAACACCTTTGTGCTAAATTGCTGGTGTGTGATTTCTTGAACAAACACAGTATAATTCTCAACATCCAACCTGCTTCTTTTACAGCCTTATAATTAATTGGGCCATAGACTTTAAAAGGCAAAAATGAGCAACAATACCTCCAATCCAAAATGTTATCCCTGTTCCAGCTTGCAATAATTTGCTGTTCAGAAAAAAAAATTTGGCCTTTCTTTATTACTTTATGTAAACCCATGCCCCCAGCTAAAAAGAACTTAATTTTTCTGGAGCTATATCTTGATGGGTTTCTTGGTTCTAGACTCAAACAGCCTTTTTATCTCTCTATGTGGCCTTATGCTCAGTTGTAAATGGCAATCATATTACATTGTTTATTTTTCATGGACTGAGAAAACTATTACGTTTTCCATCAGTACTACTGATACGTACAGTTAAGATAGTCCTCAATGGCCACAGACACGTTATAACAGTAATCGTGAAGAAAACCACTTCAGACAGTTCCACTTCTGAGACTCAGGACCTGAAAGTTTTTGAGTGACTCACAACACATATTTACTTTCAAAGACTGACTCTAAATCTTTAACCTGTATCCTCTATGGTGAAAGGATTAAACATGACCTTCAAAGAGAAATGAGAGTTACTTAACAAGAGCAGGATATAGCTTTGGAGTCTGCATTTAAATGAAAGAAAATTTTACTAAAAAGCATTTTGCAAGACTAAAACAAAATTAAAAAACTAAAATAAAAAAATACTTTTTATATTCGTCATTGTCTTCCTCAAATAAACAAGGTTTTGGTATTTCAGTCTGTCATAAGCCTGCTTCCTTGCCTCAGTGTAGCACATCCCATTATGTTTTGGGGTATAGTTTGAACATGCCATTATTACGTGTTTTGAAGTCTGGCATCAGTCTTAAAAAATCGTAAGTAAAGACAGTATGATTTCTTTGTTGATTTAAGCTCTCCGGCATATCTAGTGGAAGATGAGAGAATATTATGCCTCAGACCTCTCTTGTCGCGATCTAGAATGCTGCAATGCCAGCGCAGTAGATGAACTGAGAAATATATCTGAACAAAAGATCCCAACCTGCAGAGGTTTGGTTGTAGGTTGTTTTTTTGTTTTGGTTTGTTTTTTTCCTTTTTTATTTGTTTTATAAGTGGATGGGATAACAATTAAATAAAACAAGAAATTTCCTTCTTTTTATTGTGGGAGAGTATCAACGAAACCTCACATGTCTGTAAATAGCTTCTGCTTAACATCCAATCCTAAATAGTAAACTGACTGGTTTCCCATTATAAAAGGTAACGTACTATATTCAGATAGTGCTACATATTTACCACTCTTTCTTCAAAGCAGAGATGGCAAATTCTTTGCACTACAATTTCTAAAATGTTTGGGGAGCAACAGCACTGAACAGCACAAATATACCAATTTTATACCACCTACTGCTATTTTGCAAATGTCTTTCAATATCCACGTGTCTTCAACAAGACCTTTTGTGGAGAGGGCTTCTTAATTCTGCTTTGAGTATCCCATATGTACATCAGTTTATTCAGCAAGAGAAACTATTAACTGTAATTATTCTGTGTTTTCACGCCCTTCAATAATAATCCACACATTGTAACAGTAGTTAGTGTCTGGCCATAAAAAATAGGGTTTCCAAGGAAAGGGAATCTTTAAGTGGATTACAGACTATGCTCTAAAAACTTAAAAACAATTCTATGTCACAAGATCACTATTAAAAACAAAATTAGCATGATGGCTGGATTAAAGCAGATCAAATACATTTGATTGAGTCTTTGAATTTTTTTTTTTTTTTACAAACTGTTTCAAGAGTTAAGTAGACATATCAGAGCCTCAAATTCCAAATTGAGACCAGAAAAGACACAGGTTTTCATTTGGGCTAATTATGTGGAATCTTTGCTATTTCTGATCTACCTGAGCTGTCAATGTCATCTAACATTTTATTCACTGACTTTTAAAGGTCTTTTCCTACATCGCTCCAAAGCTACAAAAAAACAATAAACAAAAAAAGCCCAACCAACTAAGCAAACAAAAAACCTACAATAAATTAATGTCTTCATTATGAAACTGCTGTTATGGATTTACTAAACAAAATTATATTATATGCTTTTTAAGACATACATTCTTAATATTTTCTAATTATATTTATTAGAAAATAAACCTTGTTTATTTATTGTTTAAGTATTGTTTACTAACTCTGGTTGTTAAATTTCTTATTAGTTCACATCCTTTCAAGTTTTGTTTCTCCATTAAACAATACCAAAATTAAGAAATTTAATTTTAAAGCCATATTTTATCTCAATTCTCAAAGTTGGAAGAAAATTGGGAGTTTTAAATAAATATTCATGAATGATAATGCATTTTGGGGAAAAAATGTCCATTACATTTCTGGGGAAAGTGGGTTGTGATATTCCTTATCACATCCCAGAACCTTAGATTTTTATTATTTGCATCTTCAACTATAAAAATACTGTTCATATCAGTTCTTGGGAGGAACTACATCATCTGAGATTGCAAGCATTCAGCTAACATTACAGCTAATATTTTCAGAGCAAATACAGCTGAAATAGTACTGTCTGTCCTCTAATCACCTTCCCTATGTATCCATCCATTATTTAAACTGATAGAAGTGAATCATATAAGTATGTTTAAAACAAGAATAGGCACATTCATGGAAAACATGTTCACCAGTAGCTGCTAAATATGGTCTGGATACAATCTTCAGCTCAGGAAGCCCTTTAACCATCTATGATGGGCAAAGATCACAAGTTTTGGGGATTGTTTCCCATTTGATTCTCTTGTTTCTCTGAGACAGAGATAGAACCTGCTGAAAGCATGTCCTGAACTAGAATCTTCGATTTGATCCACATATTTCCTCATATTCTTAAGCTTTGTTTTTTCTTTTATTTTATCCCCAAGACTGAGGAGGGGAGACAAGAGGGGAAATAAAGGTAGTGCACTGCAATTCACTTTAACTTCAGTAAAAATATATATCTGGATTAAACTGCTTATAATGAGTGTCCTTTGCTTACACCTTTGTTAAATACTGTATATGTAACTATTGTGCTGGTTTTGGCTGGGATAGAGTTAATGTTCTACAGAGAAGCCAGTATGAGGCTATGTTTCACATTTGGGATGAAAACAGTTGTTGATAACACGGGGATGTTTTTGTTATTGCTGAGCAGTGCTGACACAGAGCCAAGGCCTTGTCTGCTCCTCACCCCACCCCACGGGCGAGCAGGCTGGGGGTGCCCGGGGAGCTGGGGGGGCACAGCCAGGACAGCTGACCCAGCCTGGCCTGAGGGGTATGCCGGACCATACGGCGTCAGGCCCAGGGTATAAACCTGGGGTGAAGAAGAGGGAAGGGGTGGGGAGACGTTCAGAGTGATGACGTCTGTATTCCCAAGTAACAATTACGCGTGATGGAGCCCTGCTGACCTTGGGGAGTGGGGAATGGATTCCTTGTTGTGCTTTGCTTGCATGCGTGGCTTTAACTTTACTTGTTAAACTGTCTTTATCTCAACCCACGAGTTTTCTCACTTCTACCCTTCCAATTCTCCCCCCCACTGAGAGTGAACGAGTGGCTGTGCGGGGCTTAGTTGCCTGCTGGGGTTAAATCATGACAGTTATACAAAGAAAAATAAAAGTAAGCAGAAGGATACTTCATTCCTCTCAATGCTAAAATTCACAGTAAACTCTTTTTTTAAGAAAATCTGCTCTAAATCTAGGCTTTTTTTGTTTATTTAAGATGTCATTTGAATGGATTGTATGTCCTCTGCCCCTCTTCCTAATTCCCCCCTTAAAGTGGGAACAAGAGTAATATTTTTAGGAAGACATGTCAGTGTTATTAAAAAGCCACTTAGCATAAGGAAAAGAAGTAATGATATGGCATACTCTTCTGTATCAACATTTTCAGTATTATCTATGTAGCATCTTTATTTGTGTCAAATGAATCATATCTGGAATTATGTTACATTAAAGACAATAAATGGAAATGACAGACGTTGCCAAAGGCGTAAGTTTCATTACTACATATTGAAAATACTAAATTATTCTAAAAAAAATTAACATTACTTGAAATAATATAATAATCATCATTCTTTCAGATATATTCTTTTTATTTTAACCATCTTGGAGGAATCTCATTAGCAGACAAAATACATGAAAAATAACAATAAATTTTGCCCAAGTCTCCTAAGAAATTATCTACAATTTAAAACAAATTTGCATTTGTTTGCATTGGCTTTATGGGTAGAGTTTTTCCAATACAGGGTAACTGGAAATCTAACTCCATTTGCAAATCCAGGACATAATGCTTCTGAGCTTGTTATTTTAAATTGTTCCATGCCATTATAACCTACTAGTCTTAAAACTGTTTTCAAAGTCTGAATATCAAGTTCCAGCCAGCAACTCTTGTCTCTATAGCTCAAGTGGTAAAGCTTTTACTTCTTTCTCTGGTTGTCTCTGATTCAAACTGGTCTGGGTCAAGCAAAATATTAGCAAACATTGCATAACTTTCTTATTTTTAACTTTCACATTTTCTCCTTTTGACACACATCAGTATGAAAGACTTCATCTTTGGTTGGTTGGTTGGTTGTTTTTTTTATAAAACATTAAGTTGAAAGTGGTACTGGAACAACACTTCCCATTCTATGATTTTTAATAGGCTTTACAACATATAAGCCATTCCTTGATAGACTAATTAACTGGCTCCTTTTTGGAAAGAAAAGTCCATTCTCACTTAGAGAATATTTTACTGCATTCTCATGTTCTTCGTAACAAACAATACATATTTATAAAGGCTGAATATTCATAAACAATTCACTTGACTAAACATGTTTGTATTCTTTATTTTACATATAAATTATGATTATTACTTTATCTGATTTGTGTTTCCCATTCATTTATTTAGAGATTTGTGGTACTCTTTCAGCACAAAGCTGTAACAAACATGTTCTCATTCTTTACAGACCTTCACTTGATGCAAGCTGAATGACTGTTCAACCCACTTTGTAATTATTGAATGTTTTCCACAAGTCAATTCGTATTTCATTTGCATTTTTGTGGTAATGGTTTTAGAATCCTGCAACCTGATGGGCTTGCATGTTTTATTGACAATTATTATTATAATTTATAAGCCAAATAAATTTCTAATAACTTCGGTCACCTTACGGGTGTGATAGATTGCAACATGTGCATCTGGATTTGACTTATGTTCTTGCATTGGATTGGAGTTGCATACATTTTTTAACTTGCATTTTTTTTCAATTAACTATATATTTTGAACAATGTCCTAGTCTTCATTTGCTTTTTACTGAAAATTAGGCAATTATTTCAAGGCTTGTCATTACTAGGACTTATATATGTCATGAGGTGATTTTTTCCATTTTGAAAAACAATTTTATTGATAACAACATATGATTCAACATTCTCTTGTATCATTAAACACACTGGCAATATTTTTATATATTTGTTGTGTCAGGTATAATGTCAAGAATATATGCCAATATAATTTCTCTTACCTGCCAAAAATGTGCAGGAACAAGATGAAATGCCAGAACTAATGTCCAAGTATATTCTAAGCAGTTTAAGAGCTCTTTATAAACAACAATAATGATAGACTCATGTACTAGAAGAATCTTAAATTGCTAGTGTTACTGTGTAAATCTCCTTAAAAAGTTATTTTACAAATGAAAACATTCATCTCCCACAACAGAAAGAGAGAGATGAAAAAATACCATTCACAGAAGATGTCTTTTTAAGAGACAATGCCCAGACCTCAGTAAATCTTTAAGACTTGTAATGTTTCAAAAATCTGAGAGAGATTTTTTAGACTTCCCAATATGTACCAAAGTGAGTTGTGCGCAAACTTTCATCCAAGCACTTCCAAGTTTTGTCATTGGAAATACAGATTCCTAATTACAACTACAGTTTTCTTTTTCTTACTTGCTCATTGACATATAAACATACAAAATCAGCCAGTAAAAAATATCCAAACAATGCCTGACATCCACATGAGAATTTCATGAAATCTGTCCATTAATTTCTTTCTATAATTGCTAATGCAATGACAATAAATAGATTTTGTAAGTACAACAAAGAAACTTAGCGTAACAAATTTGACTGCTTCATGAATATTGGTATACTGACTGACACTACAGATTATTCTGGTTTTACGTCTAACTGGATTTCAACAAAGCAGTGACTGGGGACCTCTTTTCCGTGATTACTTTGCTTATTTGTTCTCCCCACTGAGGGGACTGTTAGAAAAGTTGAAGGTAAAACCAACATAGAACAGGCCAGTCCTTTCTTAGAGTAACAATATTTCATCTCAAATCTTGCCCAGCTCACAAACTTAGAATCATAGAATATTCTGGGTCAGAAGGGACCTCTCCAGGCCACCCAGCCCAGGCCCGGCCGTGAGCAGGGACATCCCCAACCAG
>NW_010522662.1:0-4184 GCF_000687285.1 Phaethon lepturus
GGGGTTGTTCAGTGTGGAGAAGAGGAGGCTGTGGGGAGACTGTATAGTACTCTACAACTACATGAAAGGGGGTTGCAATGAGGTGGGTGTTGGTCTCTTCTCCCAGGTAGCAAGTGATAGGATGAGCAAATGGCCTCAAGCTGCACCAGGGGATGTTTAGACTGGGTATTGGGAAAAATTTCTTCACTGAAAGCGTTGTCAAGCATTGGAACAGGCTGCCCAGGGAAGCAGCTGAGTTACCATCCCTGGAGATATTTAAAAAGACGTGTAGATGTGGCACTTAGGGACATGGTTTGGTGGTGGACTCAGCAGTGCCTGGTTAACAGTTAGACTTGATGATCTTAAGGGTCTTTTCCAACCTAAATGATTCTATGATTCAGTAGCTCACTGGTGTGACTTTTGTTACGCAGCATCAGAAAAACATGGTTTTACAGACAGATTATCCTCGTTCCAGCTCTCCGGAGAAACATATACAGAAACTGCATAATTCCCCTAGATGACCTCCTTAATGCAGGCTGGGAAATAGGTCTGGAAACAAGGCGCACTTTGAACAGGCTAATGCATTATTCCTTTTAGGGATGATCTCATCACCTAGCTGAAGAGAAATGTAGCCTCAATGTTTCTGGAAATTGAAGCTGTCAGGGGAGAATGGTTGTTTGCTATGGGGATTAAAATATTACTACCCTGAGGAATGTTTACAGAAAAAAATACTAGTAGAATTCTGTACATGAGCAGGACCAAGAGGTATTGAAAATTCAAGGGAAGGACAGGAGTGAAATGTGTTGGCCAAGTTCAGACACAAACATAGAAATGGAAAGTGGTTGTTAAGTAAAACCCTGTAACATGCTAAAAATGTCATCGCAGTGCCCAGGAAAGCTGGGCAACAGCTTCATTTGAAGTTTGGAGTAAAAACAGCAAAGCAAAGTGAATGCATTTCATCATATCCATTAGCTGACACGGATGGCTGTTACTCGTGGTCAGAAATAGTGCATATGACAAATTTCTGCTGTATACAGTGATATGATTCAGAATACACTTGTCACCCATATGATGCCTGAAATGGAGAACTCATGAAAATACAAGTTTCATTCATGATTAAAGGTGCTTGCAATATGACAGTTTAAGCATAATCCAGACGAATGTTTTTTTCTAAAAGTGTTTAAAAAGCAAAACAAAGAAGCACAGTTAGTGCTTTCAAATGAGGGGAACACAGAAGATTTTATTTACTCAGCATCTGGAGCTGTAACCTAAATGTTATGTCATTCTCCAGGCAGGTGAGAGACAAGATTTTTCATTACATCAAGCAGACAAGAGCAGTGAATCTGGTCCTCCAGACTCCTAGTGATGTTCAAATCTAAGAAAAGATGAAGGAGTAGTGGAGTTTTTGCTTTCCATGGTTTTTTGAAAGACAGGACTTATAATTCATTTTGTCCATGCTTATAAAGAAACAATAGCAGAGCTGTACTCTAGAAAATGGTGCAGAGTGGTAAATCCTAAACAGCAGAATATTCTTCTTATAATTTGATATTTGATGGTTAAGACCCGGAAAAGGGCAGGATTTTAGATCCGTGTCATATGCCTACTGTAGACGTATGGTTGGTTGGCTGTGGTTAATTTTGGTAACAACCCCTAAGAAGCCTAAGAATTTGACAGAGGAGTGATGTACGCTACTTCAGTGTCAAGTTCATCGTCTCAAGACACAGCACTGACAATTCTATCACTGATATGATTTAATCAGTCTGCTCCCATTGAATTCCTAGAACAGCACTACACATACATGCGGCATATGTTTCATCTATGACTAAGTGTCCTAAAAAAAGTAAAAAGGCCACTTAAATGAAGAAGGGGTGAAGGATCATTCTTCTTCTAGCAGAATGACAGGTGTCTTGCATCTCCCAGTTTTTCTCACAGCAGGAGCTGCTTTCTGAGTGAATGCTTTTGGGTGTCCCAAGGGTACAGATGACAAGAGAGGAGCTTCTGAACTGTTAGGACTGTTAACACAGAGCTATTCAGTTTCATTCCACCACACCAAGAACTAGGAGGTTATTAGGAGGGTTATTTTGCAGTCAGCATCCCTGTGTATACCCTAGCAGTGACTGATGGCATTCTTCACATAAAGAAGATTGCTCTTAGGATCAGCTGCTCAACCTCTCTCTAGAAGGTTAGCTAGTGTATTGTCTCCAGCCGCTACACAGGGTAATCTCTATCATAATCCTTGTCTCCACCACGGCCAGCCACTACTCTTTTGTGGTGTACAGCTACTAGTCCTCACACGCCTGGGCTCAGATATTATGTGCTCACTGTGTATACCAAGCAGATGCTGGTCCCAACTGACTAAGTAATTTTCTAAGAAAATTAAGCAAGCTTTGTCCAGTGGATGCAACAAAACTACTTGGCTGAATATCTGACCATCATCTGGAGCAAAGACTTCTCACCTCTACTTTCACCTGCCTAAGAAATAACTACTGGTGGTTGTAATGGGGGAAGGCAGAAATGGCACCTCCCCAAACACCTGTGCATAAAATAAAAGTGTACTATAACTTTACTCCTTCTGTGCTGACCCAGTAGACTAACTCATTCCTAAGGCTACATAAAAGCTTCCAGCAACTCTGGAGTGCCTGGTTGGATATTTTATGAACAGGATAAGAATTCAGTAGGTTCACTGGTTATAAAGTAGCATCGTTGATTTACATATTCCACAATCACTCGTATCAGCATTTTAAGGTGTCTGACGTTGTTTTTTTAATAAGCAGAGGCTTCCTCACTCAATTTTTGTATTTAGAAATAGAAACCCTCCATTCACTGCATTTGAATGAAAAAATGTTAGAAAGAAAACACTGGCAGGAACTCCTTTAGCATCTTTACAGAGTCTTTCTCCACCTAAGTTTAGGAGTTTTGGACAAAAAACTTGAAAGGAAATAAAATCCCATAATGTTGATTAGGAGCAATTTCTTTTCAGAAGGAGAAAGGTGTTTAATGAAGATTGGATTGAAACGGAGCAGGGTGGTTTCCAGGGAAACTTAACATGCATTTCCATAAACATCAATGAATCCCCTTTCGTTTTATTTTTCTTCTTGTTCCTTTTCCTCCCTGTTGTTGTTGAAGTGTGGGTTTTTTTCATTATTGGGTTAATCTAAAGCAGGAATTCCAAACCATTTAACTTTTTTCAAATAGAAAGTGCACTGACACAAACATGTATTAGTCGTGTATAAAGTGTAAAGTCCTGTGATATACATTTGACTTGATTCTGGACAGAAACATGTCGGGTGATCAGAAGAGAGTGGGTACCACAGGCAGTAGAACAAAACATGAATGAGACAAACACAGTATAATTAAGTGGGATTTATGCTGGGGTGCAGCACTTGCTCAGCAAGGAGGGTGCCCTTTCTGTCCATGTGCTTTGGTTCCTTCCCGGAGCAACCCAGGGAAGGCAGCAGGATGGCGTCCACTTCGTCCTTACCACGACAGGCAGCCAGGAAAGAGCTGCGATGCATTTCCAGGGGTAGGGAGAGCACAGCAAAGTGGACCTGCTCCTTTGGGTAGATACGGCTGCAGAGTCTGTACCTAACAGGAGCTGGAAGGAATCTGAGTGTATAGACATCTGTGTTAAATAATTATTTTTCCACTTTTTCCTTTCATCTGAAGATCTGGGTGCAGTGATTTGTTTGACCAACCTCATGGAGCAGGCTATTATAAGTCACTTGTAAACAGCTGGAGCAGATAAGGGTGTTTGGGTAGGCACAGCAGTCAGCACTTGGAGGAGACAACTGCTGAGCAGGGGGTTTTGCCCCTCATATTTTCTGTGTGTTGCCTCTCCGGGCTGTGGAGTGGGGCAGTGAGCCCTGACTCAGCAGAAGCAGCTCACTGAGGCACGTTGATACTGTCAGAATGTAACCTCAGTTAACTCTGCTGAAGTTTCTGCTCCTCAAAGAAAGGAGGACAGAAGAAAAGAGCAAGGAACTGAAAATTTCACAAGAGAACTTGAGAAACAGAGAGACATTTTCCTTCCAGATGTCATTCTACACCCTGTAAGTTGTAGCCAGAGATGGATCAGTAACTGTGAATGGTTTATTTCTTCTTGAAGTTAAAAGGGACATACAACATATGGAACTGAAGCAAATGGGAAAAAGCACAGTCAGTAGAGATGATCAAATGAATTCACAGAATCACACAGAATCACAGAA
>NW_010522663.1:0-1516 GCF_000687285.1 Phaethon lepturus
AGTGAGTTGATGTGATTTATCACTTGTGATTCACACTAAGGTAAATCACAAGTTATATAATTTTCTAACTAAGCTTAACACAACAACTTAGTTAAAGACTTGAAGTTCTCAAATTGCACACACACAGATATAGATATATAGAAAGATAGATAGATATAGAAAGGTACCTGTTAAAAATTCCCCTTGGGTCCAGTGAAATACTCGCATTGAATGCTTTTGCATTTCTCAACGGGTGAGGGTTGAGCCTCAAGGAGTGAGGGTTTCAGCCTAGGTCCATGCCAGTCTTCAGCGACGGACCTCCGCACTTATCCGAACTTATCGCGTACTTAAGAGTTCACGAGCTCTGAAAGGTGTCCCATTCAGAGGGAGATGCTGGTCACAGCCCGCTGCAGTCCAGGAGAGCTCAAAGGGTCTCACTTGGGACTGCTGTTTCTAGGATTGGGAGATGATTGACTTTAGGCATCAGTGAACTTCCATCCTTGCCACGATCATTTGCCAGTAATTCCAGTGACACTGGTACTGATCCACCCGAGTCACGATTAGATAAAATATGTTCCGGGGCTATCAGGGAAGGATTAGTTACTCCCACAACTGATAGTCCTGGGACGGTCAGTAACATTCCCTACCTTAGCTACACAAGAGTGCTTGGCATGGTCAAGGGGCTCTTAACTGCCAAACTCATTGCACCAAGGCCAAGACTTGATGAGATTTCCAGGAGCAAGGGTGGGGGGGCCGGCCACGGAATGCACCACCACACATCCCCTGCAGCCTGGCTGGAGAGTTTTCAAACAGGTTGTTTGAAGAGATGCTAGTTCAGCTGTATGTGACTAAGCTGCAGTTATGCACAATAATGTCATAGTTCTGTGGAACAAAATAGTTTAACTTTATTGTACAGAACTTTTACTGGGCTATTTGAAATTGCCTAGTAAAAGTTTATTTCCTTTAGAGAAATAGAATATTTAGCAAGTTACACAGAGGCCTGTTAGCTTTTATTTTTTGCTTCATAAGCTCCAAACCGTTAGAATCTTAGAATAATTTAGGTTGGAAAGGACCTCTGAAGTTCCTCTGGTCCAATCCTCAACTCAAAGCAAAACCAACTTGGATTAGGTTGTTGAAGGCTTTATCTTTATGAGTAGTTAACAATTTGCTGCCATTTCCTTAAACCCATATTTTTTTTCCCTATTTCTGGTGGGCCACATTAAGTAACTTTGTCTTCAGTATTATTCATTGAGCAAATATTCTACTTAATTAAACAACATATGAAATCTTTCTAGTTTTTCTTCTGTTATATTGATGTGTTATATTGATGTGTCCCTCATTAGCTTAAGTTGCATACCCTTACTACATGGGTCTTGGAAGAATTTTGGAAAATCTGCATTTTTACCCACACATTCTTCACAGGTTGTGAAATTAATGTCAATACTTGATTTTCAGCAATGTGTATTTGTCTTTCCCCACAGTTCATATCCAGGGCTTTTATCTTTCACAGATCCATGTTGCCTCACAGTAGAGGAAA
>NW_010522663.1:1547-6640 GCF_000687285.1 Phaethon lepturus
CATTTTGAAGACAGAACGTAAAGGATATCCCCTCGTTAAGGGAGGGATGGTAGGGAGAGGGTAAATATAATTATAAACCTGATCAATGTATTTATGTCCGCTAAGTAAAGAAAAAGTGGTTTAAATTTTTTAGCTCAATTTTTCATTACAGTAGATATATTTTAGATCTTTTTCATGTTAAATAGTAGATCAGTTGAGAATTCTGATATCCTGTATGTTATCCTTATGTATTGAATCACTAATTATAAGTCAGTTCTTTAGCAATCCCTCTTTAGGCTCCTGCTTGCACTTCTGAGATCTCATATGAGATACTTTTTACAATCTTTTGTATAGTGTGACAAAGTGAATTATTTGTACTGTGTTATTACTAGTTATATCACAAAGTATGTTGCTTCCTATGCTTCTCCTCTCATATACTAGCATTGTAATCATCCAGAACAGCATTGACTTTAGAGACTGTTACATACATTCATTTTTGAATGGACAAAATTAGCAGTCTTCTGTTCCATCAGCAGGAGCATAAACATTGATTAAAGTGGTATTGTTCTAGCTCCTCCTTTCTTTAGGGACCAGGTGTGTTTACTGTCTGTTTTTTAACCTAAGTAACTGCAAATTAATGCAATATCATTTGAATAGTTTAATTTCATGCCTTGTAGTCTTTCATCCATTGCCAGGAGATTCAAATTTGATGACTTCAAAAGATAGTTTTCCTGGCTGTATTTTGTACATGGGAACACTACACTGTATTGTATTTCTCACAGAATCATTAAGGTTGGAAAAGACCTTTAAGATCATCAAGTCCAACCACCAACCCAACACCACCATGCCCACTAAACCATGTCCCCAAGTGCCACGTCCACATGATTTTTGAACACTTCCAGTGATGGTGACTCCACCACCTCCCTGGGCAGCCTGTTCCAATGTTTGACCACACTCTCAGTAAAGAAATGTTTCCTAATATCTAGTCTAAACGTCCCCTGGCGCAACTTGAGGCCATTTCCTCTCATCCTATCACTGGTTACTTGGGAGAAGAGACCAACACCCTCGTCGCCACAACCCCCTTTCAGGTAGTTGTAGAGAGCGATAAGGTCTCCCCTCAGCCTCCTCTTCTCCAGACTGAACAACCCCAGTTCCCTCAGCCGCTCCTCATAAGACTTGTGCTCCAGACCCCTCACCAGCTTCGTTGCCCTTCTTTGGACACGCTCGAGCACCTCAATGTCCTTCTTGTAGTGAGGGGCCCAAAAGTGAACACAGTATTTGAGGTGTGGCCTCACCAGTGCTGAGTACAGTGGCACAATCACTTCCCTACTCCTGCTGGCCACACTATTTCTGATACAGAATAGAATTTCTCCCCCACCTGCATATTTTGGAGCACTTTTGTGTTCTATGTAAGCTCAAAATATTTTGTTTCCAATTTTCAATTATTTTTCCTTCTACAGTTCATATATCTGCAGCACAGTTTGTGTATACATCAGGAAAAGATGTTGAGCCTCAGTTTGGTAGTTTTATTCTTAACAGGTATACTTACTTGTTAGTTTGTTAGTTAATCTTACACCCAACTTGACAAACTGATTTCTTTTTAATCCGTCTTTTCATGTGTTTTGCTGGGAGACCCCAATATCTATAAAAACATGTTACATAGTTCTTAAGATGATAGGATTACTGGAGATTTCTGATGCATTGAGGTCTATGCTCTCTAAAAATGTTTAAGTGAACTGTGTAATAAAGATCACTATCAAGTATGCAGAGCATCAGGAGTTACTCAAGACTAAGGGCTATATGGTTACTTCTGGCGATAGTAAGTGTAACAACTTTATTTTAGGTTCCTTTTAAATAGCTGGTATATTCTTTCACTGCTGTAGGTTTCTTCCTTTGAAGATGGAGATGATGGCTATCTGACTTTGGCAGAATATGTACAAGACTTCCTAAATCACCTCACCAAGCAACCAGGTGGTTTTGAAACTGAAATAGAGCAGTTTGCCGAAACACTGAATGGCTGGGTCACTGCAGATGAAACTTTGCAAGAACTTGTTGAACTCATATATCAGCAGGTAGCCTGTGTATTCTGTCTTATAACATGGATGTTATGCCTCTGTTACCTAGTGTCCAAGATATGCATGCTAGTATTATTTGTTATATCGTCATACCTACGTAGTATTTTAATGGTTTGAATTTTTCTTTTTAGACTGAAACGTATAAGGAAAGATTTTTCTCAATAAACTGAAATGATAGCTCAAGTGTGGGATACTTGGCTGGTTGATAAATTTCCTCGATTTACTGTTTCCTTTGCTGTGTATTTGAATCTCCTGGGTCACATACTAGAGTTGAAATTACAGCAGTTTAATTAAAGGAGTTATATTTGAATTGCTGGATTTATATAGTAGAGACTGAAGAAACTCTTAAGCAATGTCAGTTGTACATTTTTATTCTATCCTACAAAAAATTTCTTCATAATACTTAGATATTTTTCATTCCTTGGTATTTTAAAAAAATAAATTTATACCTACTGTACAAATCGCCCTTTGGGAAATGGTCTTTTACTGACAGGCTTTGTTCTTCATTTGGAATTATACCTATTTCAGAATGGCATAATTGGAAAAGAGGAAAGCTAGTCTGCTAGTAACTAGGTCCAGTCTCATTGATGGCCATGGAAATGAGGACAGAGACCTTGAATTGAACTCTGTACTAATTGGGGGAGCCATTGGAAAGAACAGCTTAATCTGTGTTGCTAAGCAAATGAGCTGCTGTTAAGGTCTTCTGGGCTTGCTGCAGAGAATTAAGTCACACTTGTGCTTGCTATTTATTACATTGTGTGTCTCAGTTTCCTGAGTTGCTTTCAAATTCTACCTTGAAGAATGTAAACTTTATTCACCTTTTAAGTGCAGATCCTTGCAAATTTTTTTTACTGTGAAATAATTTGGGGTACGTAGAAGCTGTGTGACTGGTTGGTCATTGTACAGAACTGGAGAGTCTTAAGTTTCTTATTATAATACAGAATTGATGCACATTTAATTCAGAACAGTTTAGTTAGACGTTAAGATTACCTGTGCTGTGTTTGGCAGCATCATTTTCCCATCCTTTATTTGGACACATGGAGAATAGTTAATAAAATATGGAAATATTCCATATAACTTTATTGGAAGAAAAAAAGAGGAATTTATCCTATTTATAACGTCATATATGTTAAATAAATTGACTCATTTAATGTAAGTCTTTTAATGTTACCTCTTCTTCTCTCCCCCTATTTAAAACAAGTCCAATGTTAGGGTTGGCTGTGCCTTCCTGAACTGAGAAGCATTGAGTGTTATCAGTCTGAAATATAACAGTTTTATGTGAAAAATAAAATTTAGCTCAGTGCAAAATGCTGTCCTAGTATCCAGAAGCATATGATTTTAGCTTTGTTGTATGTCAGGATATGATAGTGTTTGAGTGTCAGTCGACTATGCTTATTATTCTTCTGTCATGAGATTCTGCTCAAGTATTTGTTTCTTCATCCTAGTTTATCACAAAACTTCAATAAAAATTGCTGAAGTGTGTTTATAAGCATCTGCTTCAGTGATGTTTGAGCAGATTTACAGATGCTAGGTTTGTGAAGGAAAAAGACTAAAATGAAAGAAACCCCAGTCCTGTACCATCTTCCCTTCATCTGAGTATCAGGTATCTTAGTCTGTCTATAAGAATTAATTATCTACTTCCCCTTGTTCTTCTTAATCCATTTATGTCTCGACAGAGTGAAGTGCCAGTTCTTCTGTTTTCCAAAAGTTGAACATTCTGACTTCATGGTTTAATCTTGACTGTTGTCTAGTTAATACAGTGGATTGTTGCTGTTACAGCAACTAAAATTTCTGAAGATACATATTGGTAGACTAGCCTTCATGCTTAGACTGTGACTTTTTTAGAGTTGGAGATATACTGTTATTGCACTGTAATGATTAAGATGATGTGAGGTGGTTTTCTTTGGTCTCTGTGTGCTATGCCAGGTCATAATACCCAAAACTGAATTGTTTCAGTATTTGATGCAACCATAAATACCGACCAACTAATTGGGAAGATAATGGTTTAAAAAATACAGACGAGGTTTGAAGAAGTTGTGGGTTTTGGTGGGTTTTTTGGTTGGGTGGTTGGGGTTTTTTTTTTGTTGGGGTTGGGGTTTTTTGCTGTTTTTTTTAGGAAAGAGAAGTGTGATTTAAGTGATGTATTTTGCCTTATAAAAAGGGGGGCACCTCTTCTGGTCCAAGCAACTGATTGAACCAAAGCATAAAAAAGCTTGTTAGCCATTTCACATGCCTCTTACTGGAAACTGAAGTCAATTTGACTATCTTAATTACTTAAATTTGTTATATCTTCCAAAGATACCTCGGTTCTTTCCAGCAATGTTATGCACATAGTACAGTTACGTTGAGTGCATATTTTCTTCTGCCTGTAGAAGGTAACTAGCTACCTATAATGCATTGACATGCTAATGGAAAGATGCTTTTTTCAAACATGTTAGAAGCAGAAGCATGCAAGCACATCTATAGTGCTGATAGATGATCAAGATGTAAAAGGAATGTTCAAAGATGATAAAGCCAAAGAAGTTTAATGAATTCTTAGTATCACTGGTGGGTTTTTTTGACAGAGCTGATTGAGTTACTTGGACCAGAGCCTCTTTTCACTGAAGCTGTATCTGAGAAATAATCTCAAATTCAAGTCTTGTTAGAAGAGAATTCAAAACAAATGAACAGTAATAAATTGACAAAATAAGGGGATGTTCTGCTTTAAGTTCTAAGAGAGGTTGAATGTAGACACTAATGAATTCCCAATTACTTTTTCCACCTCTTGGAATTTTCAAGTATCAGATTGAAAGCAAAATATTTTTCAGACAGTGTGTAACTTATGTTGTGGAATTTCGTTGCCACCACCTGTTTTTAGATGATAAAAGTATAATGTTCAACAGTAACAGTATTTGTTTTGGAAAAAAGGACCCATCAAGAGCTATTAACTGTAATGATACAGTTTTAATATCTGAATCAGAAGTTTGCTGTTCTGCAGTTTGCTGGAGCATGTACAGGAGAAAGTATTTATCTTTACTTGCCATGTTTTTGTGCTCTTTC
>NW_010522663.1:6671-19508 GCF_000687285.1 Phaethon lepturus
CACTATTGCCAAAAATAGATTTTAGGATAAATAGCATTTAGACTGTATGAAGGTTATTTATTTATTTTGTTTTAATGCACTCATCGCTCCTTGAGAGAGTGCATGTCCTTGAAAAAGTGTCTTAATGTCCACTTTATGGGGTTTTTTTGTTTGTTTTTTATAAACAGTTTGTAAGTGACTTTCGGACACTCTGGTGTAGGTCACAATGGAGAAGTAGAATTGAGGACACATGGTATAATGGTGCTTGTTTTCTTAAAGCCACAAAATCACAGTATAATGAACTTCTAAGTGCTGAAATGCATATAGCAAGGTGTTGATGTGATACAAAAATTAACATGAGAAATAATAATTATCAATCTTCTGCTCTTCAGTTGTCTAGTCAACTGTTGTTAAACACAGTTTTCCAGAAAGCTTTTAAAGATATTTCCTGATAACCTAATCATGACTTTTATGAATAATTTATTTTTCCACTTTTATTTTGGAAGGCCACATCTATCCCAAATTTTTCCTACATGGGAGCACGGTTGTGTAACTATCTATCTCACCATCTAACCATTAGTCCACAAAGTGGGAACTTCCGACAGTTGTTACTTCAAAGGTCAGTATCAGCATGTCATTTTAAGCCTGTTACTTTCTCAGGTTGTCTTCCTCTTTTGTATGTAACTCTTAACATAGCATGCAAAGAGATACATATTTAAAATAGAAGTTTAGATTGAGGATTATTAAAGCACAGGTACATACTGGATATCAAATACATACATTTTAAAATATTTTTATATTTTTTAATATGGAAATAGGACTCAATTTGGGGTTCTGTAGGCTCTTTTGAACTGAGTATATTAGATTGATACTGAATTACAGGGTAAATTTGAAAGCTAGTCAACTTTAAAAGTATACTAAATGCATGTATATGTACTGTTCTTGTCCTTTGACTCTTGCCAGGACTTATTTCATTGTGTTTTTTCTTTAATTACTTTTCTGGCTGGTGTTGCTGTGTAAGGTTTATTCATTGATTGTCTAACTGACTTTACACCTATGAAGTAGATGCATAAAATCCAGAAGGATAAATTTCTTCAATTTTCAGTTACTACAGAATTTGGGGGCTTACGGTTTAATAACGATTAAACTTCATAGTTGACAAAAATGCAACATTTTTTTAAATGGATATATTTCCTTTTAAATCTTACGGTATAACATTTGAAGGAGTAGTACACTTTAATACTTCAGAATTCTTTAGAAATTAGCCTTTTTTCTTTAAGGACTTTTGGCTTTCTAAGCTTCAGACTTGCTTCGTATTTTAAACGTTTCACTTAGTCTTATGTTTAGGAGCAAAGGCATGATAAACTTAAAAGAGCATCAGAATGCACTACTGTTAATCAGGAGCAGTACCTTATGGAGAAGCTGAATTTCTTTTTTTTTTTTTTCTTTTTTTTTTTCTCCTTATCCCAAAGCAGATGAGCCTTTTTGCCTTCAAAATTATCCCTTCTATCTTGTGGGTTTTTTTTAACTGTGTTACTTAAACAATACCATGAAGGAAATCCCTGTTAATGTTGGATTATCTGATTCCTGGTTTTAAAGACAACCCAATGGATAACATTCCTTTTAGCACCCTGAAGCCATAAAATTAAAGTTGCTCATATTTCTATTGCTAATATGGATGGAATTGGGGTGGGGGAGATAAACAAGCTAACAATATGAATACAGAAAACTCCTGTTTCTCAGCCCAAGTTTCTACTTCAAATTTTTTGTTTCAACTCCTTAGATTTTTCCATTTCTCAGGTATGTATTAATCTATTACATAACCATTGAGAATACATTGGAGGTTGTCTTGCTTTCCTTTTTATTTCAAATACTTTTACTTTGTATTTGAGCTGCTATGTAAACTTGTATATTTTGGACACAGTTGTGGAATACTAGAAAATTACCTCACTGCCATGTTATCTTAATCCTCAGTATTTGCATTTATATCTAAATTATGCATCACTCACTTAAAATGGTGGGATAAAGAATTTATCAAATAAGTGTAAAGGCATCTAAGACAATGTGGGCAGCACCCTGAAACAGGGAAAATGTCTTTCAGAGTATATCTACTTTATTTCTGTTGATGTTTGGCTGCCTATGTTAAACATCCTGGACCCATATTCTAATATATAAACTGTGTAACTGTCTTTTAATTTTTACGTGTTGCAATTTGCTCTATTTCATTTTGCTGTCTCAGGTATCTCAGTGCTTGAAAACACAATCATGTAATCATATGTGTTCATAAAGACAATGTGTTTTTTTGTCCTTCTAGATGAAGTTCTGTTACTTCCTTCACAAATCATACTTCCTAGCATTCAGCATTTAATAGTTTTAGTGCAGTGAATAAGTTCTTAGCATTCTATTAAATAAGTAGCTCGTTACATATGTTGGGATGTCTACAGATTTTTGTTTTAATGTTTTCAGGTGTCGAACAGAGTATGAAAACAGAGATAAAGCTGCCAAAGGAGATGAGACTACTCAAAAACAATTTCATGCCTTTGTGTTGTTCTTAGCTGAACTTTACCTTAACCTAGAGGTAAGAAGAAAGTTGCATGTCAGATGGTTCTTCATTAATTTTTGTTGTATTTAGGTAAACACTAAAATGGAATATCATTTGAGGTGTGGTGTTTTTTTTTTGTTTTTTGTTGTGTGCTTTTTTGTTTTGTTGTGGGGTTTTTTGTTTTATTTTTTAAAAGGAGAGAGGAATAAAGTAAAAGAACTTCAGAACAGTTTCATTAAAATGTGTGTCCAAGAAACAGATAAACAAAAAAGGACAAGATCATCAGAAGAGAAATGTATAAAGATTTAAAAAAAGTGTAAGAATTCATAAAAAGAACAAACCATAAACCACCTTTGGAATGAAGTTTTTGGTATTTTCTTTTGTCTGGTAAAACCACCAGATTACTATACTTAACCAACATAGGAAACGTTACAACCTAGCAGCAGATAACCCATGTAATTCAGAATTCGGCCACTAATAGGAGCTATTATCAAATGCTTGAGGAAGGTATGGGAATCTTCAAAATGAGCAATTAAAAATGCAGACCTTTAAAGAGACTTCTGAAGGTTGAGCCCTTGGCTTATGCATGAAGCTTGAAATCTTGTATTTAGATTTTTTTTTTATCTGATATGTACAAAAAAGTTTATGTACACATAAAAATTCTTTGACCTGTGAGTTCAGTAAGTTCACCAATTACTATAGTGTCCTTAAAAATATATTTTTCACTGGATTATTTCAAAGGTTTGATTTAAGCAGACACTGTAAAAATGTTCTGCTGGCACGAGGAAAGAAAACTCTCTGACTTCCATTTTTGTTCATAAGTGGGCCTTGAAATCTAATTTTCACTTGCTAGAAGTAAAAAAGAAGCTTTCCAAAGGGTTTGGGGGAGGGGGAGTTGCCCAGTTTGGAGTATACTGTTTATTTTTAAACTATTTTCTATAGTTTTTAAATATATAAAGAGTGCCTTCTAGAAGTAAGCTACTCTACAGCTGTAGAGAATGCATAACACAGGATGGGTAAGAGCATGGGATTCTGAGAATTTGGGATGATATGGACCACTTACCAGGCATTTTGCAGCTTTTCTTAGCAAAGAAACAAAATGCTAGATAAGCATTGTTATGTATATGTCAGGGTTGTAAAGATATTACTCAAAGTCTGTGTTCTAGAATAGTTACGGTATTTGGCATATTCTTCCAACTGAAGAGCTCAACTATGTTAATCACAAACCAAATCATACAGCATTTGAGAGAAAAAACGTGACTAAATTAATTTCTAAAACTTAAGTCTTTTAAATGTGGTTTGTTGTTTTTTTTGTTTTTTTAAATATATTTTGCAGATTAAAGGAACAAAGGGACAGGTAACACGAGCAGAAATTCTTCAAGAAGGCCTTCGGGAATTACTAAATGCACTCTTTTCTAATCCTGTGGATGATAATTTGATATGTGCAGTGAAACTGCTGAAGGTGAGATAGTAGTTTTAAAAGAAGAAAAAAGAATTAGTGGGTTGTTTTTTTAATATATCATCATAGTCCTGAATGAAAGAGGGAAGCTCACGAGCACTACTTGTTTATATAATCATATGTAGATCATAATATTTTTTAAATACAAATACTAAGATACTTTGGGTTTTTTCTTGAGGTTTTTTTCATCTGGGATAAGTAAAAATAGAGTACATGATAGCTGACAGTGGAAAGTGAGGAAAACAAGATATGGTCATATATGGTTACTGCTGGTGAACCTGTGGAAAAAAAAAAAAGAAAAAAAAAAATCAAGTGAAAGCTTATTTCTTTGTGCCACAGGCTAGAATGGATTCCTGGGCCACAGATTCAAGATCCAGGGTAACAGAGGTAGCCACATCACATGATTCCTTCTGTAGGTCGGTACTATAGTATGTGGTTAACAGCTCTAATTAAATGAAGTAATATGGAGAGGCTTCTAATTATCGGTAATTAGAAATTCATAATTTATTAGGTAAAAGGAGGGAGGGAGTATTTCACCTCTTAATCAGCATGAACACTGACGGACAGTTGCTTAACTCCAGTATTCTTGGATGTCCAGCTCATATGATTCCATGCCCTGTGAATGCTTTAACTGGATGCTTCAAAAGAGAAATGAGCAATGCATGAAGTCAGTGGGTTGTGCTTCTGGAACACATAAAGTGTAGATGACAGCATCTTATGATAGTATTTCTTGTCAGAAAGATGAGAATTTTTGCATGTCTAAATGAAGTGCTTGAAGATTGGGAAGAGAAAGTGGAGAGACTTTGGATAATGGGAAGAGTGTTTTGGTTTTGGTTTTGTTTGTTTTCAAAAAACCCTACTACACAAGGAAAGCTATGCAGGGAGCATTAAGTTTCTTTTTGAGACAACGGATGTACCTTCATACCTTTGGGAGCAGTGGAGGAAACAAAACTGCAAATGAGGAAATATTTATGGGGTTTTATGTATTACATCATTAGTGGAGCAAGCTGTACTTTTGTTTTTCTTACTACCATTATGAAATTGAGCAAACAAAAAAAGTAACGCAAGTACAACAATTTTACTTTTTTTAAGTAAAATGCAAAGCCATTTGTGCATGTATAAGAGCAGTAGAACTGAAGCTACGGTGCAAAGGAGTAAGCAATCCCTTTAGCTCTCCTTTTGCCACTTCTGGTGTGGGAGAAAACTCTAACCAACTTGAATGAATTGTGGGGTTTTGGATACATTCTCTGTTCTGAAGGACACTCAACAGTTAGGGTTTATCACTTGAGGGTTTGGGGTTTTGGGTTTTTTTGCAGCAAAAGGTTCTCTATATCAGTTATTTCCTACTTTATTGTCTGCATCATTACTACTGTAGAAATATATTTCTCTTTCATGATGAAGACAAGCCTCTTTGCTCTTAAGTTTTATTTAGGAAAAAAAAAAATTAGGCTCTATGCAGGGAGAAACTTTTATCTTCACAAGCCATGGTTATACTCATAGTTGTGAAAACAGTTTATTTTAGGAATGAAGGTTAAAAGCTAAAAAATAGAGTACATGATAGCTGACAGTGGAAAGTGAGGAGGTTTTCTGTTTTTTGTGGTTGGTTGGTTTGTTTTTCCTCATTCTTCCCACTTCTTCCTGCTCTGTAATTTTTTCAGACTCTTTTATCTTAAATTCCAATTCTGGGAGCTTCTTTTGATATGGTGAATAGGGAAGAGATTTTTACATCCTCCAATTTAAAACATTCAAATAAAGTTTGGATGTTTAAGCAGGTTGCTTCATAGCATATTCACTCCTGCAGTCAATCCTTATGTTGAAAGTGCCCCCCTGAGGCAAGGCCCACTGAAGGACCCTTCAAATAGGCAGTACACAAATCAGGAAGCTTTCCAGTACTGCTGTGTTTTCTGATTATTCTCTAAAGAAGATGGGAGGGCTCTCTATTTCTGTGAATATTCACAGAAATATTTATTTGGCTTCAGTATCCATTCCAGAATAAAAGACAGTTTTATGTGATTTTTGTTTTGTTTTGTGGGTGTTTGGTTGGGGTTTTTTTGTTAGGGTTTTTGTTTTGTGGGGTTTTGTTTGTTTGTTTGTTTTTTTAATGTACGTGTTTTCCGATGTCTCAAAGTATCTATAAATGTTGGAGTGTATCTGTAGCTAGACTGGGCTACCTCATGAAACCTTGGTTTCGCTACTGAAGCAATAAATGTCTCCTGTTGTCCTTTCCATTTAATATAGTGATAGATACAGGTTTTTCACCTATTTGCTTTGCAGTATATTTATTTTTAATTAAACCTTCTTGGTGCTGTTATCTAATTACCTAAGATCAAGGCAGGACGGCAGTAGAAAACTGGGAATGCTGACAAGTGCTGACCAAGATGCTTGCCTTTATCTTTGCATTTTATTCCTTTGTATCATCAGATGCCATTCCAAGCACTTTTGGATCATGTACTATTTATGCTGAGTAGATCAGGAATTGCTATTAACTTCAACCATAGTGGCAAACTAATTTTTCCTAGTTTAACTCTTATCTCCTACTGTGCAATTATTGGGCAATGAAGTACCTATTCTTAACAGAAAAGGCTTTCATCCACAGCAGTTCTAGACTGTCTGCTGCTAAAGGTCTCTCAGCAGCAGCTTCAGTCTCACATATTTCATGTATTAAAACTCAGGCTGGCTTGGTCAGATAATTCTTGGCTCCTCATATATATACCCAGGTGAAATTCTCTGGCATGTCTGATGTTAGGTATGTTGACTGAAGTCTTTCTAAAGCTTACTAACCTGTTGTTATTCTCAGGTAAGCCTGTGGCATCATCTGCAAAAATATGGTCTCTTTTTTCATAGCATGCACTTAAAGCAATTAAGATCTGACAAATGCTGTTAGTCCTTTCAAACAGGATTCAGAATGTTGCAATATTTCTGTGTTGACACAACCCAAGTAACAGTATGGTCAAATGCAATCTCCATGTCCCATTGATGTGCAACTTCAGAAAGATGATGAAATGTAATGATTTTTCACAAGAAATCACTGCAATATTAAAAAAAAATTGTTACATGTATGCATTTTGTTGTAATGTGACTGTTTCACAGTGTAATTAAATCACTGGAAAGTTTTTTCAAAATCATGTTTCAAGACTGAAAGGAGGGAAGTGCCACTTGGCTGTGAACTTTTAGGCAGCATAAACATTGGACATAGAGTTACCATACCGTCTGTAGTCTAACTAACTATTTACAAGGTCTATTAATCTGTTTAGCAAAAAGATGTAGGAGATTGGGAACTTCAACCCTCAGGTAGTCGCACAATGCATCTAAATATTATGGATTGTTACAGAATCTCTTCTGTTGACAGTTTCTTAAAGTTTTATAATTTGCTTTAAAAAAAACCCCAATCAATTGCTAATCCCTTGTCTTTAGTTGACAGGCTCAGTTTTAGAAGATGCCTGGAAAGAAAAAGGAAAGAATGATATGGAGGAAATGATTCAGAGAATTGAAAATGTTGTGTTGGACACAAACTGTAGCAGGTGAGAAGATAAATTTATGTGCAGTGTTTTGGGGTGGTTTTTTGGGTGTGTCGTTGTCGTCGTCCCCCGACAACGTACCTTTTTGGCAGGTTCTTACTACAGGCTGGAAAAGAATGAGTGGTTGGCTAATATATTCTGCTTCTCAATTTGCAATCAACTGCATGCATGAGGTTATCTTATTCTGCTGTATTTCACCCTCATTCTTGCAAACTTACTAAAAACCTATAGAGGGTTCAGACATTGCCTGCAGCGATAGGACATGGGGTAATGGTTTTAAACTAAAACAGGGTAGACTTAGACTAGATCTAAGGAAGAAATTTTTCACAATGAGAGTGGTGAGGCACTGGCACAGGTTGCCCAGAGAGGTGGTAGATGCCCCATCCCTGGAAACATTCCAGGTCGGGTTGGACGGGGCTCTAAGCAACCTGATCTAGTTCAAGATGTCCCTGCTCATTGCAAGGGGGTTGGACGAGATGACCTTTAAAGGTCCCTTCCAACCCAAAGATTCTATGATTGTGACCTGATCTCTTGCCATATGGAGGGAGGACAGCAGGTAGCTGGTAGCATCTGTTGGTTGTAATTTAGCTGCCTCCCAGAGAAGATGAGGAAAAACTTGCTTCAGGAACCACAGAAAATAGCACAAGCCTGAGGCTTCAAAGACACAGAAGCATGAATTTCTTTTAATAGAGGAAACTACTGAAGATTTTTTTTTTCCCTTAATGAGACTCACTGAACTTTTCTCCATGGACTTGCTTAAAAGAAGCAAGCAATTTCTCTTATTTTAGGGATTAAATGGATGGTGGCATCTAATGTATTGGAGACATTACTTTTCACTGTCGACTACAGAATTTCAATGTTATTTAGAGAGCTAAAGTTAAGAGCATAAATTAGATTATTAAAATACAATTTGAAAATCACTCCCTGTTTTCCTCAGTATTATCCTTTTATAAGAAAAGGATTTGTTCCTCAACTTGTTCTGCAGGTTTGGTATCTTAAAAACTATAGCAATTTCTATTTCATATGGACTCCTTACTTTATCACAAAGGAAGTAGAGCGTGAATGTCTCATAATTGAGAGGGACACATAAAGCATCTAGACTTGCAGGAAAAAAAACCCCAAACTACTAACTCAATATTATCTGCAGACTGGACCAAATTTTGTCCTTTTTGGAGCTTTTTTTGAGATCTAAATATCTAGTATATGCAAGATATAGCCCGATTATTCCTTAGCACATAACATTCTAACTTTTGTGGTGCTTCTGTCTTTCAGAGATGTGAAACATATGCTTCTGAAACTAGTAGAACTACGATCAAGTAACTGGGGTAGAGTTCACGGAACTTCTCCACATACAGATGCTACCCCTGAAAATGACCCAAACTATTTTATGGTAAGAATGTACTGACACTTCCGTTCTTTAATTTAATGTGAATTTAACTTGATTCATAGACAATTACATTGCTGAAAGCTACGAACAGCTGTCTCTGAATGCATATAACTTACTGTATAACTTTATTCTTAGAATGAACCAACATTTTACACTTCTGATGGTGTTCCTTTCACTGCAGCAGATCCAGGTACGTCACAAGCTTAGTATACCTGTCTTCTCAATCTTCTTTAAAAAGATATAATTAAGTTTGTCCTGTTGAAGTACATAAAAAGTTGTTCTTAAAATATCTGAAACTCATACAACTTAAAAGACAAAATTATGTCTGAATTCCTGACTTTGTGTAACACATGCCTTATTCTGTACTAAAAGAAGGTTTGAAATGGAGAATGTGCCTTTGAGTTCATGTAGTTCAGAAGAATTTGTGCCATAGTCCTCAGCACTTGGACTTTCCAGGAAGCCAGAAATCTTAAAGTCTTCTGTTGTTTGTCTGTTGTTAGTAGCAAAAGGGTTTGTTTCTTCCTTGGTTTCTTTGTTTTCTATAATCTGAGTGCAACATTGCATGACATCATTTGAGGTAAAAGACATCTGTGACTACCTTTACAGTTCTCTGGGAAGATAAGTATCGTTCTTAGAGGTTGATTGATGTCCTGAGAAAACACTGTAGCAGGAGTTTTTTTCTATAATATGTTTCATGCTATTTATGGTTTCATTAAATAGGCTATTTTCAAATTGTATAGATGTATGTTAATTTAGAGGACTAGTCATATATTACTTGATCTCATTTTTACTATGCCAGATTATCAAGAAAAATACCAAGAGCTGCTTGAAAGAGAGGATTTGTTTCCAGATTATGAAGAAAATGGAACAGATTTATCAGGACCTGGAGATCAGTATGTTTTCTTTTTGAGTGATAGTTGGGTTTTTTGTTGTTTGGGTTTTTTTTTTTTTAACACTAGTTATTTTTACTGCAGACTTAGGAATCCAGTCTTGACAAAAATGAAACTAAATAATTATTATTTAGCCCTACAATGTAAGTTATGTGTTTGTTCAGGTGTAAGTTGGTTTGTAATCACACAAATTTTATGTTTATCCAACTGAGTAGGACAACTGAATTTCAGACATTTTTGCAAACATACAAACACTCTCTTCTGCATTTTAGAATAAAAAATTTGCAAGCAAAATGAAGCACTAGACCTTCAAGTGTTGGTAGTGAGGCAACCTCAATTCGACTGATGCGTATACACATCCTAGCTAGAGATAATTACAAAATTTTCAGTGTCTTTCAAAGGGAGGAGGTTGTTAAGTTTCTCTCTTCAGGATAAGTAGTATTCCTTCAATTGAATGGCTATTCAGTATTCCTGTAGAACAAGAAAAGCAACCTAATGGCAAAAGGGGAAGCAATAGATGGGAATATAGTCTGACTTTCTGACACCGGTTTATAAGAATTTGGTAGGGAACCAGTTGTCGTGGTTTAGCCCCAGCCAGCAACTAAGCACCACGCAGCCGCTCACTCACTCCCCCTCCCTCAGTGGGACAGGGGAGAGAATTAGAAAAAAAAACTCGTGGGTTGAGCTAAAAACAGTTTAATAGGACAGCAAGAAAGAAAGAAACAACAATGATAACAACAATAATAATACCGACAAAGGAATGTACAAGAACAAGTGATGCCCAATACAGCAATTGCTCACCACCCAGTGATCGACAGCCCGTCCCTGAGCAGCAATTTCTGCCCCCCGGCTAGCTCCAGTTTATGTACTGGGCATAACGTTATATGGTAGGGGATATCTCTTTGGCCAGCCTGGGTCAGCTGTCCTGGCTGTGTCCCCTCCCAGCTTCCTGTGCACTCCCAGCCTCCTTGCTAGCAGGCCAGCACAAGAAGCTGGACTGTCCTTGACTACTTAGCAACAACCCAAAACATCAGCACATTATCAAGTTTCTCATCCCAAATCCAAAACATAGTCTTACACTAGCTTCTGTGAAGAAAACCAGCTCTATCCTGGCTGAAACCAGGACACCAGTGAAAGAAACAAAGTCTAAAATAAATTGCTCCGAATTTTGTACTCATCTGGTTGAAGGCGAACTTTCAGATCATGATTTGATACCCAAAAACATTTTCAGTGTTGTGTTTATGTGTGATAAGAGAGCTGATCTGGATCAATTTTTTTTTGTTGTTAGTAAATTAGAAAACTTTTAGATGACACCTAGCTGAGGGGAGTTGCACGAACTTTGGAAGATGAATTAGAGACGTCATCAGAAATCAGCAAGCTCATACTGTGGTGGGGGGGGGAAACTAGCCTTGTGAACTGCTGTACTTTCATGAACAAATTAAATGCAAAATGGAGACAGACAGCAGTTAAACACAGCAAATCTGAAGAGTGACATGTGGAAGTCTGAGTCAACCTTCATGCAAGGTGACTGTGGAACCTTCTTTGTTGAAGGCTTAAGAAAAGCTTAGACAAATCTATCCTGATCCTCTGTCAGCTATTTCTCATGACTGACATCAGGGAGAAGGGTTCTATGTTGAGTTTCTTCTCAAGTCTACACTTCTACAGGAAAAGAGGAACAAATAAAATAAATATGTAGACTGCTGCTTTAATGAGCATGCCGATTCCCTTGTTTGGAACTAAGGCACAGAAGATAATAAACTGGGCACCTGAAACTAATGCACACTTTTTGAGAGTCAATAGCTGCTGACTTGTTTTAAGACTGTTTAGAATTATATACGCTATCATGTTCAAGCTACAACTCTGTTGTCCTAGTTTATGGTGAAGAACACTCCAGTTGGACCTAGAGAAAACAAGGAACACTCAAGTTACTTCCCAATAACTGTGAGGAGAAAGCAGGCTGTTAAGTGATCCCCGTCACTTCCCAGCTTTATTTTGAAACTCTGTGGTAGTCTCTCTCCACTTTGCACAATACTGATTATCATTAATGGGATCCAGTCTTTTCTCTGACCTAAATGAGACAGATCTTTTCTGAAAGACTGGTTACAATGTAATAGAAGGTAATATAATGCAGATGCAAAAGGGAGGTGAATTAAGGTTGCCTTCTTTCATTTATGAACAACTAGGAATACAGGTTTTCTATATAAATATATTTTTCTGACTACCGTGCAACCAAGACAGTTGATGCAGTATTTGAACTAGGATGTTAATCAACCAAAATTATGTTAATATGATGCTAATTATGTTTTTTTAAATACATCAATGCAAATGCATTATTAAATGTTGGAAAACTTGTATTGCATTATTGCATTTTTCTGTCATCTTGGAAACTATTTTTATCTTTTAACCTGTGGACAGCATAAGATGATCTAAAATGGTCACAAACGCTGTAGCAATTTGTACATATCTATGCTGCTTTGAAGTTTCTGTTTGTTTTCCTAGTACCCATATTTTTTTCTTTTTGTCCCCTTTTAGTAAACGTCATAGTTAAAACAGAGCTTTACAAATAGTAGTTATTCTTGACATATTTCACCTATTTACTGTTTCTGAACATCTGTACATAAACTTAACATTTTTTGATATTTTTAAAGGTATTTTGATGACCTTGATGACAAGATGGATCCAGAAATTGAAGAAGCATATGAAAAATTCTGTCTAGAATCAGAACATAAGAGAAAACAGTGAGATGTTACACATTGTTAGTTTATTAAACCAGTTTAGGTATGGTTAGAATACAGGGACACACAAAAAAATTGTACACAAATAAGGGAAATTTCGTTTCTCCAAGTATTAAAGTTATACAATTTCCATTTTGTTAAACAGAATCTGCCAAAAATTGTAAACTTATGCCTTGTACCTTAAAATGTTGTGTATAGATCATAGTTTATTTTATGTACAGGTATATGAACAGTGTTTTGTGTTTTGGCTGCAAAAAAATTGATTTTAAAAGTATCATAATGGAAATTAAAATTTAATGGGGAACTGTCCCATAAAATTGGGGGGGG
>NW_010522663.1:19539-19770 GCF_000687285.1 Phaethon lepturus
GGGAGGGAGGAGGAAGAATAACTTGATCTAAATGTAATTGCTTGCTTGGTTTAGTATACATTAAGACTTATCTGTTTTTACCATATAAAAGATCTGGTATTTAATTTATTTTTTTTAACTAAGGAGCATACGATCCAAATATGGATTTTTTTTTTTCCCCCTCTCTGTAGATCACCATCATGAAATCATGAGAAGTGGTTTGTGAATGGTTTGTTTGGGGGGGGGGGGGGG
>NW_010522663.1:19784-21377 GCF_000687285.1 Phaethon lepturus
GTGGGGAGTGTTTTGTTTTTTTCCTTTTCCTTCCTCTTCCAAAACACATATGAGTGAGGTTTGGACTCTTTTTTTCCTTGAATAAACATGTTATATATCAATATGTGAAAAAGCAAGTAGTATTTTGGAAATTGGGTGCTTTCAAGACCTTTGGTTCAGGTAAGCTTATTTTCAACTTCTACAAGCAAAAACTATCCTTTAATTTGCTGTGTTCTTCAAGACTATGTGAATATAGTTATGTTTTGACCCATGCTTCTCCAAGAGTATGTGCAGTGCTTGATATATTTTTTTGAAGGTATCATGTCTAACCTTCCAGCAACCCCTGTAACTTTCTCCATTCTTCTAGTTATTTTATATAGTTTGTTTTAATTTTGTAGTTTGAGTAAATTAATATGTTTCATAAATGTTGACATTCTGAAGCCAACTGCTCTTTTTGACCCCATGTTAGTCTTCCTAGGATACATCATTGTTCTTGACAAACTCAGTTGTACTTCTTACTGTTACCTGTTATTGGTTAGACTGAGTAGAACCTCTTACCAAAACCAAATGGGAAATATTTCCCAAAAGGTAGCTACTATAAAGAACGCATGTTGAAAATATGCATGTAAATAATTCTGTTATTTGTTTGGTGAAATAACTTATGTGTCTGCTAATACAGTGAGCACTGATTGTTTTCTGGATGTTTATTTAACATACTCATTTAGGTTGGAGTTTTGGAAAAGAAAATTTAACTAGCTTTGTTTCCTTTGATATAATTTCCACTATCTTTTTGCTTTTAAAGAAAATATTTAACTTTTTTTTTGCATTCAAATGCGCATTATAGTACAGTAACAGTGTCTTCAGGGGACTCTGCCTCACATGTTTAGTTTTGCATCTTTTGTACAGTGTCTTTTTTCCTGAAAAGTAGCCGTCAGACTCCAGATGTATACTCTGTCAGCTTGTGGAGACAGTATGTCTTAGATGTAGATAATATGCTAAGTCATCTCGTTGAAAAATTTTGGGAACTAGGAATTGTATATTTAAGGCAATTCAGATCAAGGTTTGCAAAATAAAATTTTTTTCCTCCACCAGAAATACTGAAAAATCAAACTGGGACTTTTGCTCAAAAGAGTAGAGAAGTTTGTGGTGTCTGTGCATATGAAAGTTTGTAAGAGCTTTAAGCCTGTATTGCAGTAAGGAAAAATTGGTTTTAACTCTGTCCCACTGAGTAAGGAAGACAGGATAATCTTTGCTTTAAACATTTAACAATCTATCCTACTTGTCTTAAATTTCACAGGAGTCTAATACCAAATTAGTAATGGGGGAATGAGATGTGAGACAGCAAAAGAAAGAAGCAGGTTTTGTGCTGTCACAATCACCATTTGCTGCTTCTCTGCCCACTTTTAACTGCCAGTAGTTCTGTGGAGGATAGAGGTGGGTCTTGAGAGGTTTAGAGATGATTTCACCTGAATTTACAAATCTTAAATGCACTGTGTAAAAGTGTTTTTCATCTATAAGTTTCTGAACAATACCTCACAGATAAACAACCCTTATGTATTGGGTTTGTGTGACAAGGTTTTGGGAGCGGGGGGGCTGCAGGGGTGGCTTCTGTGA
>NW_010522664.1:0-3073 GCF_000687285.1 Phaethon lepturus
CCTGTCTAAGCTATGAGCTGCCAGTTTCTCCTGGAGAATGCTATGGGAGGCAGTGTCAAAAGCTTTACTAAAGTCCAGGTAGACAACATCCAGTCAATAGGAAGGCTCCTGTTAATTTGGATGACTGCTAGCTCAGGCCTTCTGCTGTTCAGTGCCCACTACACCCTAGTCTACTGACAGAGAACCACTGATGGAGGGAGCACCTGGCCCAAGAGGGCTGAAGAGCTGATCACCACAGGCTCCAAGAGAACTTGACTGTGAATTATCAGAATGTGTATCTGATAAATAATAAACTCACTCAAGAATTATAGAGACACCAAGGTCCTGAGAGGATGCTTAATACTCCACAGCATTGGCTGCAGATAAAGTAGTAAATGCATGACTGAGGTGTAAATAGGAGTCAGCAAGGGATGCTTAGGATTCTCCCTTTCTTATGCTGAATTACACCAGAAGAGTGAGTTAGCTCTCTAGCACAGGATGTAAAAGCCCTTAGAGAAATAGCACAGGAAAGAGGGCTAAAGAAGGAAAGGCTGTAATTAAATGGTCTCCAAAGAGGATACAAAATATGGAAGGGGAAGATCTGCTCTGAGGCACAGAGAGATCAGTAAGCACTAAGGTGTGTGCTGATAGCCATAGACAAGCTGTGTGTATTCTGGGTGAGGAGAGTTGCCTCACTGATGTCAGCTGAGACCATTGAAGAAAAACAGCAACAGAGTTCAGTAAATAATGGGACACTGTGAGAAAAGAAAATAGGGAAGCAATTGAGTTACTGGGCAGCACAGAAGAGTCAAAGGGCATACAGTAGCAGTGTGTAATCACAGCTAAACAGCTCTCATCAGGCAGATCATCTGCCTTTCAGCCTGCTTTTGTTTTTCATCTCACGTATTTCCTCCTTCCTCCAGCTCTTCTCCTTGAGTCATGGAGTGGATGTTCTGTTTACAGAAGTGGACATTCCCTTCATATTCCCAGTATGAAGTGCTACACATCACTTCTCCTGGGTGCTCCCCTCTCCTTTGTGCATTTATTTAACAGCAGCAAACACTTTCCATTTAGAGATGCTGCTGTAGTTCAGAGTTCCTCTGGATGTGTCCTTGGCAGATAGATGTCTCCATTTGCTCAGGATTTGTGCATGACATTGGGTCCCAGAGGAATAGCTACTGCACAGCTCTAGTCTTCTCTGTGCTGGGCATGCTCTGTATAGTCTGTCTCTGGGTACACAGCATTTGAGAAACCTAGCTAAAGCAACTTGCCTGGCATGCTACAGTCCTAGATGTTCCAGCTGGAAGTAGCACCCCACCTCTCGCCATTGCTGGGCCTTGCAGCTTTGGTACACAGGCTCATAGGCTGAGGACTGGAGCTTTGTCTGTGTAACTAACACTGCCGCTCTTGAAGATCCTTGATCAAATTATTTTGTGAGAACCCCTTTCCTTCTGAGCCCCAAGCAGTAGCTGTTTATCTTGGAATGGGTTTCATCATACTGAAATGGAGGCATCCTATCCAAATAGCCTCTCTGTGCTCTACACACCTGGGACGGATTGAGCTGCCCTCTGCCAGTGCCATAGATTGGCGTGAAGATGAGTGGGTTGAACATTGGGGGAATCCCGCCTTTGAACAGTGAAAGAACACTAAAAGATGACTGGCTTTTAGTAGATTCCCAACATAGAGAAGACTTGTGTTAAGTGAATTTATTTCTTCCTTCCTCTCATGTGTTGAATTGGTATCTTCTATTCAGGCAAGTCAATTAGCTGTGCCTACCGCTGTGCAAGAAACATTGGCGTTTGCTTTAATTCTTCTTTCAGAAAGTTCTTTTTATCCTGCCTGTATACAAGGTAGCTACCTACAGCTTATTTAGGAGATTTCTATTTGCATGCAGTGACTATAAAGTATTTTGGAATAGCTGGTTCATTTGTCCCTGGTAGTGTGTTCCTAACACAAACTTCATGAATGGAGCAGACAGTGGGTATAAAAAGTCCTCCAGAACTTGCATGTCGTTGACGGCATCTTGTTTTAAGTGACACAAATGAACTTGGAGACAAGAATGGAGATATTATTGACTGGTGTGTTTCCAGAGGTTTACACTGCTGAGTTGGCAACGAGCCCCGTTTTCTTTCCCCCTCAAATTGACGCATCTACACGTTATATCAATTTTAGTGCCAGCTACAGTGATTTACAATCTTCCCTTCCAGGAGTGAAGTTTCTTAACCAGTTATAAATCATCAAAAGATGTTTCACGCTAGTCATTTTATCTGTCCAGAAGTGATAAAAATTAATCTGATGGACAGAGGTATTTCACACTTAGAACAGTTTGAGAATCTTGCAGAGGAAATGTTTTCTGAGGAAGATATATGTCTTTAGGATATGATATTAAAAATGGCTCCATACTGTACCTCCTTCTTTCACAGAATAGCCCTAGACACTGGAGTGCAAGTCCTTGTTATTCTTGGTGGTACTGGTGGTAAGTGCAGGGCTGGTGGTTTCTTTTACCAAGCGTTGCTTTGCAGAGGTGGGAAGTTTAAAAGACATGGAAAATCAGAAAAGCACTTGTCAGAAAATTTTACTTATAATGTCTCCAAGGTGTTTCAGTGTTGGAGAGGTGGAGGAAGATGAGGACAGCATAGGGAAGATTATTAGAAAAGCAGAGGTGGTTGTCTTTAAAACTATGGTAGCTCCACCTGTCTCAAACAGGCAGATCAGCAACTTCTTTTTCTGGATGTTGGTAGTTGTTGAATTGATGGGCTGCAGATGTTTGGCCTCGTTGCTGTGGAGGAGACCATCTTCTAAAAGCAGCCTGCCTTCTAAGGCTCTATCCAGACCCACAGCATGTTTGGGAAAGCACTAGTATGTTGCTGGTTTGAGGAATTTCCGTTTCCCGTGATGATTTTGCATCAGAAAGGGGAACTGGGGTTAAGACTGGAGCTGGAGAGATTTTGATTCATGTGGGGCTTGCAAGGGGGAAGGGGGAGGCCATGTTACCGTCTCAGAGAGGGCAGGGGGCTATTTCCACGAGAAGCGCAGACATTTCCTAGAGCGGACCTCTGAAGTACCTGCTGGCTGAAACATTCCAGGCATTCCT
>NW_010522664.1:3104-16089 GCF_000687285.1 Phaethon lepturus
GCAGCTAATGCTGCTCAGGCTGCAGCAGCCTGGCCTTGGCAAGCTGCTCTTATTCAGTCACGGACTCTCAGATCCGTGGCTCTAATTAGAAAATTTGCTATGTAGAGTACCACTGCAAGCTGTGAATTTGCAGCTGCAACTGCAAGAGCAGATGGATGTGATTTGAGTGTGTTGCTATCGTGAGCAGACCTGCTAGAAGCAGGTGGAAGGGCTTGCAGTGGGCTATGCACCACAGCGTTTTCTCGTAAGGTTTCCCGGGCACTTTGTGCACAGTCCAGAAACTGTAGCTCTCCACAGCTCTTACCCCTCCCATAGCTGCCGTGTCACATTGTCTTTACACCTACTGTAAGGGGCAGAGAATCGCACCATCTCAGTGTCAACAAGCTTGTAAATCATCTACTTAATAGTCACAGGTAAGATAACATATTAAATAGTAAAAGCACGAAGAAATCCTTCCCACCTCACTCACCCTCCCCGCCAAGTACTGAATCTTGTCCAGTGCTACACAAACAAGATTCTAAGATAAAGGCCTTGGGTAAGAATTACTAAAGCAAACAGAGCATGGAGTGGTTTTTCAAGGCACTGGCCTTCTCAAGGCCAAAAGGTGGGTGTGGAAGAACACACCTTACTGAAAAGAAAGCTAATAACATTAAAAAAATACATCTTGGAACAAACAAAGCCCTGCCCAGAAGTGTGTAATATTTTAATTAAATTGCATATTAATTATTATAAATTATAAATTCAATAAAATAACATGGGAGGAGCATCATATGAGTACCATGCACTCCATGCAAAGTATGTTGTCTGGATTTTCAGTAATCAGTAGCACAAAAACTTTCTAGAAGCAGAGGGATCCTATTCTGCTTAGCATGATGCAGCAGAGTTGTTCAGAGTTAATGCAGCTCTAGCAAGGAAACCACATGCTCCGAACTACATTTCTGTCTTTCCTTTAAAAGTGCGTTAAGAGAATTTACCAATCATATGCAAACTGCCTGACTGTGAACACAGAGAAAAGAGCAGAAACATCCCAGTTTACCTCTTCCCTTCTCTGCCATATGCAACAAATCCTTCTGTAGCAGTATATTTCCCGGGGGCACGTTAGTTCAGTCACCGTGTGGTGCCTGTCTATTGATGATTGGCTTGATGTCAGAGTTTTCTCTCCTATTTTTGTTGTTGCATAGATGAAATCCACTGTTGGAGCATTATCTGCTATTGATGGGGGCTACGTTCTGATTTAAAGGCAAAATACTCCAAATCTGTGATTTCGCTAGCCTGTGATCAGGACCTGGAGGAGATATTTGTAGGTGGAACATGATGGACCACAGGACTGTAGTTTTAGGTCAGTAACACCTCAAAACTTGTTCCTTTTGTGTTTGGTTTTTTTTTTTTTCCCCTAAAAGAGCATGTGGTCTATAGCTTTAGTCAGTGCATAGGGGTAATGGCCACATCCTCTTGACTTAAGGCGTGTTTAACTTTCCTATGCCGCCACAGAGCTATTGTTATAGTTTGCAGATAAGGCAAGTGTTATTGTTTTAGCACCATCTAAAAGAAAAGGATAGGAGGGAGCTATTAGATTCTCTACTGTGTTACTCTCTGCCTGGTGGCAGCGTTGTCCTTCACACTGATCTCTCAAATGTGGTAATAATAACAGGAAAACTTTATTTTTACTGGTTGTCAGCCAAAAGCAACAGCTAGGCTAAACCAGAAAATATCGTCCCTTCTGCCTTTGCAGCACATGTGCTGCATCTTTGTGCTGATGATCTGATACTTCTTTAGATCTTTCCGGTGGAGACAAGGGGACAGAGAGACCTTCATCCCACCCCAAACAACCTGGTCTACCTAATCTTGGCTATTGCCTAAGAACAGGCCTCCTGCCTTCTTCCCAGCAGGCTGATACTCTCCTGCCTTGCCAGCGCAAGTCAGAAACACCTCCCTTCTCTCCTATCTTGCTTTTGATATTAAGACATAGTACGTTTTTACAGCTGCCTGTATCTGCCTCTAGCAGTTGCTACCTCTTCTTCCTCTGTGTGTCTGTGACCGTCTTTTGTCTTTTCAAGGGGGCCCTATCACAAACAAGTTGCCAAGTTTGAAACCAAAGAAGAAGAAGGATGTGTATCTGACCAAAAAGCCCCTGTAAGGGCCAGGGCTGGGAAAATGCATGGACTGATTCTTGTGTGGGCACTTTGTGTCTTTCTGGAGTGCAGATGCTCTTCAAAGAAATAACAAAGACTGTCTCACCCAAGGTATTGAGGACTATACTGAGTTTAGGTGGATCTAATTTCATTTGTTTATGCTGTGCTTTTAAGAAAAGAGACCCTGCAAATGTTAACAACGCAAAATGAAGTCTGGCCCTCCTACTGAAAAAAATAGCATGCTGATGGTGCATGTCTTAGCTTTCCTTTCATTTGTGTGAACAGTGGGAAAATAATCAGGAGGTAAATCCTACTCAGATAGAATTCAGAATCACTTTAGATGGTGTTCATCTTTATTCTAGACATCTGCAAAGTAGATGTGTACACCTAAGCTGCCAGGTCTGTGCTCCTTCAATAGCCAAAGGAAAGAAATTGGCACTTATTTGAAGAATTTTCAGAGGTGAAAGAACATTGCCCTTGGTGCTGTTGACTGTACACACGAGTTTGGGCTGAGCTGAGATGCAGATGTCTGTGGTGAAATCCCACCCTTGGTGTAACAAAATCTTGGAGGAGATCCTGGGACCGAATTTGCTCTGCAGTGTGAAAGGAACATGTAGAGCTCAGGAAGACTGTAAATGAACAATCTATTAAGAACAAGGAAGTCCTGTTAGGACTGTGACTCTACCAAGTTTACACAGAGATGGATGGTTTCTGAATAGGGAAAAATAAGTGTAACAGACCCTTCTAGACTTCAAGGGAGAGAAAACACCGCAGACAGCAAGTCATCCATTTCAGGGCTAGCTTGCTGGACTTTGTAACCTCAGAACATTGATAAAAAGCCTCTGGATGGCTTGCCAGTAGGTGCAAATGATGGAGATAGGGTTTTCTAGGAAGGCAGGTGGTGACTGAATAGCACTTCTATTTTTGTTTTTTGAGGTCACTGTATTTGTTTTGAAGTCATTCTAATTCAGGGCTGGAAGGCAGCAGGAGTGGGTTTTTTGGCTACAAACTTGGTTTGAACTTTAACAGTGTGGCGTCTTTCTGTGGCAGTTAGCCACGCAGACAACAAGGAAGGATTTTGAAGGGCAGTAAAGAGGCAGCATTGACAGTGCCCTCGGGGTGCACTGACAGACCGGTCATGCACAAGTGCCAGAATGGCCTGTGTCAGGCCACGGCCATCACTGCTGAGCCTCTGCCTCCCACCTCCTTGGTACATAGGACTGATGGGGTTGTGCCAGGGAACACCAGCTGTCAGGCAGGTACAGGGACACTGATCCTCTAAGCACAAATACACAAAGTCCCAAGCCAAGCAGCCTAACGACAGGGAAGAGATGGCCTCTCTCTGTTCTTCTGTTGACATGCTATGTTTTGAAGAGGACTGGCAAACTGAATTCCTGTGGCAGATAAGGAGGCTTCCATAGGGAAAAAAATATGGCTAGAGACTAGTTGGGAACCAATAGAAGTTTGTTTCGGCTGCAGCAGCTAGATTGCTATAGCAAAAAGGCCCTTAATACTAACTAGTTTGTCAACCAGTGGACAAAAGAATTTCTTGCACAATTCAGAGCAATATGCTAGCTAACTACATATGCAAGGAAAGGGTTTAAAATTGCACAATGTGCTGAGGAATGATACAAGTGGGGATTTTGTCTCGCAGCTATTGGCAACTAGAAGGAATGGAGAGATAAATGAATTTGCTCTTTCCTTCATTTCATGGAGCATAGGGACACTCAATCACAGTAGATATTGCAGGCCAAAAGTATTCATTTGCGCATGCATGGGATGTGTCCATGGGAAGGAGAGTCTGTGCACAGAGCTGTTCAAAGAACAGTGATTTTCTGCATGTGCTATGGCATTGTGGAAAGCATATTGTAGTAAAGGTGTCACTTGGAGAATGTTCTGTTGGACTAATAGGATATTAGGAAAAAGTTCTTCACTGAGGAGGTGGTCAAGCATTGGAACAAGCTCCCTGGGGAATTGGTCATGGCACCAACCCTGTTGGTGTTCAAGAAGCATTTGGACAATGCTCTTAGATATATGGTTTAACATTTAGGTTGCCCTGTATGCAGTCAGAAGTTGGACTTGCAACTTCTGGTCCCTTCCAGCTCAAGATATTCTATGATTCTCATTACTCTGAGTTCAATGACTAGTTAGCTATTGGTTATATGTGTCCAAACTTTTACGATTTATGTCGTGTCTCATGGTGTGATGCTCTAAGCTTTGATTCCAACCACTCCTCTTACAAATATTATTAAGAAAACAGTGTTAGTCTGAAAGCTAAGATAATGCATAGATTTATTTTCTGTGTCTTTACAAAAAAAAAGCAATGAGCTAATCTAAGAGATAAAGGTATGCCAGGCTTCCTACATTTAAAAGGTTGAGCTCTTTTGATGTAAATGTACTTATCCTAAATTGATCAAAACCGGAACTTCATTTCTGTGATGTAAACTTTTTTCTTAACAATTTGCTTAGTGAATATAGCAATCACAGAGCCACTCTTAAAAGTAAATATCCACAAGACTTAGAGATTTAGAGCAGCTGGCTTGTGTTATTCACAGTCCACTTGTTCAGAGTAGTTGGAATGGAGCATACACGCTCTTTTCTCTAGTTGCTAGCTTAGGACTTGCTAAGACAGATGTGCCCAGGAGACTCTGGGGAAATTCATTCTTGTTTAGATCTGTAACTGTGAAATGTATCCAGAAGGATCTGTGGTCGTCCTACTCAGAAGAGCAATTGGGATTCAAGGCTAAGTGAAGGAGATATCTCTATCGCAATAGAAGGGCAGATAAATTGCTAGTGTAGATGTGGCTCACAATACCTTATGTTAGTGTAAAAGCAAATGGGATGGGGCACTCCTTTTCACTTGAGTTTCCTCCAGCTGATGAGAGACTCCTTCTCTTTTCCAAAGTGTGGAAGATAGATAGCTTTTCATCAGATGTTTCCTTCACCTCAAATTCCTTCTTCTGGATTTTTTGGGTAGCAGTTGTTATGGCACCTATATGTCAGGAAAAAACCTGCATGCCTCCCTCTCCTCCTGCTTTCAGTGCCCCATAAAAAATAACTTGTGTCTCACTCCCCTCTCCCCAGAGGTTACATCTATCTGGAGTATAAATAACTGAATAACTTAGTATTTATACACAATGTGATACCTTTGATTTTAGAGCATCAAAAATAGATTCTGATATAGAGAGTGTCAATATCAAAAGTGAAGGGAAATGCTCTGTTCCCATGAATTCAAAGTGTAGTGAGCACTTTGATGTGAATCTCAAATGAACACAGAGGGAGTGGTCCTCTCTAAAGTAGTTCAGCCGGCACCTGTAACGTCTTAAAACTGCAATCATATCTCTCATGTGAATCAATATTTGAGCCAATATTTACTTAGGACTCAGGCATGATTTATATGAGAGTCTTGGTATTGCAAAAACTGCTGTGTTACTCAGCTGGATTCCCAGATGACTGGTTAATACGTAACAAGCCAGATCTGAAAATTCAGTTGGCACAAGTTATCATCAGAATGGAAAGAGAAATTCATGATATTATACTGTATTTAATTCATAAATCTATTAAATATCTGTAATGGAGTACAATGTGCTCCAGTTAAAGAGGCAATGGGTTTCATTCTATTTTCAGAGAGTTTCTAATCTGGATTAATTACTTGGTGACCATTTTCTAGTTGTCATGAGTAATTGTGTTATTCCTCTGTGTCAAAATGGAAACAAAGTAGGATTAAATTAGTTAATTACAAAATGCCACAGTAAAAAACTCTACAGTGTGCAGCACTGTTCCAGAAACAATTAAGAGTGAGCTTAATTCTGGGTCAAAAAACAGTACACAGTTTTGAAGTTTAGGTATATCACTTTGGCTCATCTCCCAGGCATTATCAGTGATTGTTTCTGAATGAAGGTTTTTTGTCTAGATGATGTGGAGTGTTTCACAGAAAAATCCACTCCACTCATTTTATGCCAATATGCCAATAAAAAGATTATTGACAGTCTAAAGACCTGTACAATAAACAGATATTGTTAGGCAAAGATATTAGGGCAAAGGACTGACTTTGCAAATGTTATCTGATCTTTTGGAAGATTTTTTTTTTTAATCAAATAAATCGGCACAGGAAATTGGGAGTGATCTGTTTCCTCCTGTAAATGGAAATGATGAGTTATAACTCTTTGGACAGGCTAAGAAATCCTCACTGTCTATGTAAAACAGACAAGATCAGTTGTTTTCTAAGTTTCAGGCTAGAACACTTGAAAATTAATGCGTGTGCGCGTGTGTGTGTGTGTGTATGCGTACGTCAGGAAGAAGAACACAGCCAGCTCCCTGAAATGTTTTAACTTCTTTGCTCTGCTGATCCTCCTGTACTTACCCTGTCTGCTCTTCGGTACATGTATGCTTTAAGTCCAATGACCACTTCTTTGGCAGGCAGTTCCCGTGAATAATCATACTGCTGCATATTTGAAAACATTTTCTAGCTTAATGACCTTTCTTTAACCTCAGACTGCTGGTGGTTATCACTGGAAAGGCACAAATGTGTCTGAGTGAGGTGGATCGCTAAAGCTATTGCCTAGAACATGTATCTTGCCTCAGGCTCTGCCAGCAGAGTCCCATCACTGTCCTTGCTGCAGGCTTGGTTCCCTAAAGATTCAGAAACTTCTCTCTGCCACCTCCTTACTCTGATTGTGCCCATGAAAGAAGATTAATGGCTCATGAGGAAATAACCAGCTAGAAACCATTCTTTAGCTTAAACGATAAACTCTGCCAGGATGCCATAAAAACTATGCCAATTACTGGACTACAATCAGTGCCCAAGTCAAAACTACAGTGTCTGGAATCCATATCTGGAATCCACCCTTTTACATCCTAACATAAGAAAAAACTGTAGCATGCTTGAATAACCAGCAGTACTGGAGTTGCAAGTTCCATCACAAATCAGTTATTTCAGCTTGGTATTAGTCCATTGCTATGCATGCTTAGCATAGCAAATTGTTGCATAATGAGCAAAAGGGGAGAGGAAAAAAAAAAAAGATATGTTAGAAGTCCAGGTCATTTTAAGATTAGTCTGTGATCTACCTAATTATTTGGGTCAATAATAGATTCTGAAATATTTTAGAAATGTACAAACGTTTTTATTTTACTACTGACTGTTGTTCAAGCAACATATTGATGTGGGTGTGCTCTTGGATCTTTTTATTGTGCTGTATTTAAATATAGAGCATTTACTATAATGTTAATGGCAGCTACATGAACATAAGAAGGAAGTTTTCCAATTGGCTTTGCTCCTGCTCTGTCCATGCAAGTGTCCAGTGAATCCTTGTGGGTTCTTCACAGCATACAGGCTCTGGCCATTTAACACAAGCAGCGGCACTGCCTGATGCCTTGTTATAGTGCATTATCAACTTTGTCCTGTGTGATTCTCTGCAGCCTTTTATTAGTGACCATTGTTACAACCATGGTAATTAACTCTGTGGCTTTTTGTCCCCCTCCCTATTCACCACATCATATCCACCTTAATGCTAGTCCGCTTGCTGTCAGGGGAACATGCTCCAGCTTGTGCAGGTAATTTGCCTGTGTTGCACACTTAAAACAGCTGAGGTGGCTCTCACATGTTCTTCCTTAGAGCAGGTTTCTTTGGCTCCCAGCTATATACTTCCACAGTGGAATTCATAATGCAGAAAACTATTAGTCCAAGGCCTGGCCATAGTAGACATATTGGAAAAGATGCAATTTAGCACAGTTTAGAACTTTGAGTGTTTTCAGTGATTATTGTGGTCATTTTTAATCCTAGGAATAGTTGCAAAAATGTGCTATCGTGGAAAAGAGACTGTATCCAGTTTCTTTTTCCACTAGCAGGCTGAAATCTATCAGAGCGGGGCTGCAAAAGATATGCAAGTGAGCCCATGGACCAGTGACAGGTCTGGTCTCCGACCAGATAGCAGTAGGGCTCTGCCACAAGCTGGGCGCAAGGGGAAGCAAAGAGCCTGTTCCTCTGCGGCTTGGGTGGCTCTGTCACAAAACGACAGCGGTGGCAACCCTCATGCAGAACACCCTCCAGCAGGCGAAGCGAGCAAGCAAGGACCACCTGATGGGTGAGGACCCCCTGGTGCCTTCCACGTGCTCCTCCAGCCCGCAGAACCGAGCGCAGCCCTGACTTGACAAGCTGCTTCTCACCCAGCACTAACAAAACCAGAGACGATTAAGAGGAAAGAGCCGATTCAGTGCAGGTAGAGAACTGGTAACTATAGCAACTGTTTTCTTCTTTGAGCGTAGCCTAGGAGGACTCCCTTGCGAGGGCGTTTCTATGCAGTCCGCGGGCCGGGAGGGGAGCTTGCTTCAGGCATCTTGTTAGACAGAGGCCGCACAGCTGCACTCTTGAACTCTGCTGGGGATGGGGGAGCTGGGGTGGGTTTGTAGAAGAGTTTGACGCTTGTCCAAAAGTAAAACAGATGTTGAAGTGCCTGAGCTCATGGGAGAGATTACTAAACTGGGACTGTATTAAAGTGATACTCACCTCATGCTGTGTTGTTCTGTGGGTTGCAGCTATGTGTGAAGCTGTTACTGTACCACAGTACCCCACACAACCAGGAGTTTCAAAGCTGGAGTTTTTAAAAGAAATAAGAGAATATTTAGCACATTCCTACCGGGTTTTTTAATCTTTCTGACGTCCTGAGATAGTTCCACATCTGGGTTTCTTCAACGAGATCAAACCGGTACAGAGTAAGAAATTAAGTAACTTGTAATATAATAAAGGCATGGTCAGTCTGACTCCAAGAAAAGTCATTCTCTGGGACTTGAGCCAGGTAGTGTTATCTTAGCATACTGCTCGGAGTACCTGGCACTGTACAAGCTCTAGGTCTTTGTGGTTATCTTAGACCAACATAGCAAATGAATGAATGTATTATCCTTTCGCTAGGGCTGCTTTCTGGTGTAACACTTCCCTTGCATTCACAGGAGACATATAAATACCAAGTCAGTGCCTAGGCCTCATCTCTAGGCCTTGTTAACCCTGTGTGCTCTGGCAGGGATACTTCAGGGGCCAAAGCTGCACCTTGCTTTTTTCTGGTATTTTGTGCTGGAAACACAGAAGGAAACTAAAACAACCTATGATCATCTCAAATTTAGTCCTGAAATTCTGTCTCTCTTAGGGTCAAAGCACAGAAGACATTGCAAAGTCTCTTGGTAAGGGATGAGCAAAGGAGCCCTTGGGTGAAATACTCTGCTTCCCTATTCTCCTTAGGCTGCTTATTGTCTATTTTTCCATCCAGTATTGTTGCTGGAGACACGAATCTAGGAGAACGTTGTCTACCATGATCCCACTACCCTTCCTATCACTGAGGAAGCAGAAAGGGGAGCAGCTGTGCAGCCTCTCTCTTGCAGCTAGCTAGGTGGTAAACACAACTTCAAACCTTCATAATCCCTGGCTTTCAGAGTAGCATTTTATTGGACATTGATGCAGGGAATAAGAAACAGCAGCTTTTGTATTTGTTTAAAATTCATCAAGTGTTTCATCAGATGTGGAACCAAGGAGTCAAAAAATGAAAGCACGCTCCCTGTTCCAAGTGCAACTTGAACACAGAACTACGTTGAGAGTATTATGCTATCGCAAAACACTCCCCTGTGAGCAGTATGCTGAGGACATGAGCCAAGAGGCTGAGGGACTCAAGGACAGCCCTTGAGCCACCCACACTTGCAACAGCTGCTCAGTTCCCATGTCAAATTCTTCGGCCTCGGCCTAGTTTCAGAAATGGGATTCACAAACTCAAAAGCAGCCTGCTACTGGTCCATAAAGAATGTTTATCAGCAACTGCTATTAAGTCTGCAAGTTTTTCAGATGAAATAAGTATCTGCATCCTTCTACAAAATTCAAAATTGTCATTCTCTCTGTGCCTTGTGGCAGATCCGTCCTTAGCTGGCATTTGATCTTGCCAGTAAAATCTGCTGCTGCTTCGTATAATGGTCAGAAAGACTTGTGAAAGAAAATTAAGTGCTTCACGAGTCATAATTCTAGGCTTAGCTCTTTTGTGAGCAATAAGCAATTTTTACTGCACCAATGCAAGCAATTGGGGTGAATAAAATAAATGCATCAATCCAACTGCAATTCTCTTTGCTGCAGATATACAAGCATTACAAAAAAATGGGAAAAAATATTCTAATAAATCACACAAATTAATAAATTAACAAATGGTTCATGTTATACTGTCATGAAAAGAGACACATGCTCTCCTCTGATTGAATATGTGATTAAGACTGCATTCAGAACCAGTGAAAAGTAGAAATTTCCATCAAGACTTCGTGAAGAAGTGTCTCCATTACTTCAAAGAAAGTAGCGGACTCACTGACCATTATATTCTGTTCAGCCATTGAAGTGATAGATTACACCATCATGGTATGGGGTTGAGAGAAGTAAATTACAGAGAAAAAAAGTTGTTTTTTAATGTCTGAGGGGAAGAAGATTTCTGTGACAAGTAGTTTTGTCTCCCTTCATGAACTCTCAAGCCTCTGCTCACCCCAGAAGAAGGGATCTTAGTCCAGATTGTACCTTGTTTACAGCATAATTAGTCACTATGTATTTTGTCTGTGCCTTAATGCTACTTATCTCACCTTTACTTCCTTCACAGGCTTTACAGCTAGGTTATCCAGGGGATAGAGGCAGCTGAAGAATTGTTCTCTTAATGGGCCTCATTTATTAGATGCTACAATAGATTAACCTATTAGACAGAATTAACCTATTAGACAGAATCAGAAATTGAACATTGATACAGAACCCATGTCTGCTATCTACAAAAAAATAGTGTGTAAATGCAGCTTGGTTGCTATGGTGTAAAATCTGACATCAGGAACATGAAGAGACATTTGCCTTTTTCCACTACTTAGGAGATGTCTGGTTGATTGACTAATCCATTGGGTAGGATATTGCATTGTTACCTAACAACAAGGTGCTTCTAATGCACAAGAAATAGAAACAGGGGTCAGTTGCTGCTGAGAACATAATCAGGTTTCTCAAGTCTGAGTCAAGTATTTTAACCATCCAGTCTTGGAGTGTTTGAGCCAATAATTCAGAACTTAATTCCCTTTGAGTTTTTTTCCTGATGGCTTTTTGGTTTCAATATATTCTGATGATAGCAGAAGCCTTAGTTTTGTTGACATATTATGTAAGTGTAATAGATTCCTCCTTAGAAGCAGAAAAAAGTCACATATACAAGCAGAAGAAATAGGTTTGTTTTCTTTTTTTCTGATAGTTTTGTTTGAATGTGGACTTAAAACTTATGAACTCATAAACTTAAAACTCATCTTAGTAGCGCTGGAACAAGAACCTCTCTGTTTATCCATTTCAAATATACTGCATGAAGAAAAGCAGTATAAATTTCTCATACATTACTCCTCCTGCATGCTTTGAGCCAAACCAGAGAAGTTCTTGGGTAAGAGCAGAAAATTATTTATTTTCATGTTTAGTGAAACCAGTACCTGCCTTTCCACATACTCTACTGGGTTTTGCATCATGCCTTCAGACCATTCATCTTTGGTATGGATGCCTAGGCTTTCAATAAGCTGTGTTACCATCTCCAGCAGCCGCTGCATGTGCCCTCTCCAGCATCCTAACCTGTACTCAGATTAAGGGATTTTATTTTGTAAATGAAGAGCTGAAGCACAAAGGGTAGAAAAGACAATCTCTATTGCTTCTCTTCCAGTTTGGCATCCCTAATACATACATCACTCTTCCTCTAAACTGGGGTCTGGTATGCCTCAGCCATGACAGTTGCAGTTGTGCTGAAGCTGCTTTTGCTTAGCACAAAGCCATTCTGAAGCAAGTTCTGGACCTTTCCTGCCACTTCTTGGAAAACCCCTGGGATATTTGGGCGTTTCCCAGCACTGGAGTGCTAAAGTGTAGTGTGCAGACAAAATGAGGGAGCAGCACATGGAGTGAAAGTTTGGGGAGGGATGAGGGAAGGAGCATATCAGGAAGTCCCTTGCAACCCAGCAATCCCCAGCTTTAACAAAAATCTCCACAATAATGGCAACTATTATTAAAAGAGCCTGCAAGCTTCTTTATATACAGTAAAAGACCATCAAGGGAGGACAGCCAAAGGCGGAAAAAAATCAGTGAAGTGCAAAGGTAGTTCAAATCTTAAAGGTGATTTATTCCTTTACTGCTCATTTATGACAAGGTGATACAACATATTAGGCAACCCTCTCATTCCCTCTGGCTGCAGGAGGGCCAGGAAAGCTGCAGCTCCTTCCAGCTGGCTGTGACATCACCGTTCTGACACTCCTCATGTGCTGTGAAGGACCGGAAGGCAGGCGCTGACCTTTCCCGTAACAGGAGAACGTCTTTCCACCGCCAAAACCAACAAAGACACTCAACTTTGAAGACCTGCATATAGAAATTATTTTTCTCCTTGTAGCTTACCTTTCTGTTTGGGTATGATTTTCTCCAGAGCCAAGAGAGGCCAGTTTACCATGTAGACATGAATCAGCCCTCACACATGATAACAAAGTAATTCAGTAACTTTCCATAAGAAGCAGGGTTTAAATAAACATGTTGTTGATTGCTATAATCCACTTTGTACAGCAGAGAGATTTCCCACGTGTTTTCATGGCAAGTCATGGGAGTGAATGACACCGGCACGTTAGGAAGCTTTGGCCATTGCCATGGCCATCCCTGAGGGCCTACCAGCTCAATTAAGCACCTTATAACTGAAGATGCAAGGAAGGGACAGCACGCCGTGAGGTAACCCACGCCCTGCCCCGGCCAGCTCCCTCCCCCAGTCCTCAGTGCTCGCATCCGGCTCAGCCCCCCACCCCAGTCGGGCCCCCGCTGTGGCCCGAACCTTCGCCGTTAAATCCTCCTCAGGCTTGAG
>NW_010522665.1:0-18696 GCF_000687285.1 Phaethon lepturus
GCTGAGGGTGCACTCAATCCCATTGTCCATGACAAAGGTCTTAAACAGCACCAGTCCCAATACAGACCCCTGAAGAACACCATTCGTCACTGCTCTTCACTTGGACATCGAGCTGTTGATCGCCACCTTTTCAGTGCGACTATCCAGCCAATTCTTTATCCACCGAGTGGTCCATCCAATCAAATCCACATCTCTCCAAATTAGAGACAAGGATGTTGTGTGGGACAGTTTCAAATGCTTTGATAAGTCCGGGTCGATGATGTCAGTTGCTCCTCCCTTACCCACCAATGCTGTAACCCTGTCATAGAAGGCCACCAAATTTGTGAGATACTGTTTGCCCTTAGTGAAGCCATGTTGGCTGTCACCCATCACCTCCTCATTTTCCATCTACCTTAGCATAGTTTCCAGGAGGATCTGATCCATGACCTTGCTGGGCACAGAGGTGAGAATGACTGGCCTGTACTTCCCTGGGTCTTCCTTTTTTCCCTTTTAAAAAATGGCGGTTATGTTTCCGCTTTTCCAGTCAGTGGGAACTTCACTGGACTGCCACAGCTTCTCAGACATGATGGATAGTGGCTTAGCAACTTCATCTGCCAGTTCTCTCAGGACCCTTGGATGCATCTCATCATTTCCCATGGACTCGTGCATCTTCAGATTTCTTAAATGGTCTTGAACATGATCTTCTTCTACAGTAGGTAATTCTCGCCTTTGCCTTTTGTAACTTTGGCAGTGTGGCTTGAGCACTTGCCGTTGAAGACTGAGGCAAAAATTCCACTGAATTATTCATAGAATGGATGATTCAATTAGGGAAACACTTTTCTTTCTCAGGTGTGAAATTCCATGCAAGTTGAAAGGTAGCCTTAAAAATAGTAATGGGTGCAATTATATCTGGAATATGTTAGATAATCATGTCATTTTTCAATAATGAATTAATTAGTGTAGTAATATTTTTCATATGCACAGTGTAATTGCTTTCCTCTGAGGATCTCAGACTGATACAAACAGTACTTAATTAGGCCTCTAACCATCCGTTTGAAGTAATCATTGTTTTTCTCTACTCGTATGAAACTGAGGTACCAAGGGGTGAAGTGATAATCCTGCTCACACACACTGTGTTAGAGGAAAATCGAAGTATGGAATTTTTTCCTTGTGTTAGAACAAAAGATATTTTAATTTGTAATATTTAGTTAAAAATGAGAAAACATAAGTACATAAGAAGTCAGTCTCTATCATAGAATAGACAAGGGATGTCTTCTATCAAAAAAGAAAAAAAGACAATATTGAACCCTGTATAAAATGATAACTTTTAGGCTTCAATCAAACTTCTTAAGTTGAACAAGCCTAAAAGAAATAATCACAGAACACAGCTCAATTCTTAGCAGAAGTGACTAAGCACTTTCCCTTATCTACAAAATTTATTAATCTGATAATCTCTGGTGAATATTTTATTCTTTGCACACAAAGAGATAGTACTTTTTTCGTAAGATGAACAGGCCATTATTTATGTGATCTATTTCCTTCTCCCTTTGGCTTAGCATATATCTGAACATTGGTGACCTTGAAAATGCAGTTTACTAATTTTCTTATGATGAAAAATGAAATAAAATTTAAAAATCTCTGTCATAGGAGTGATGATGAAGTACATGAGGCAAATATTTTTTTGTCATAAAATAGGTATAATTTATGCCAATTATAGGAAGTATATTGTATTTGCTTAATATTACTAATAACATACAATCAGTCAATTTTCAGTTACAACTTCTCACACATCTAGTAAATTTACCCACTCATGCATTAATAAGTTAATCATCCAGTGGTAGAAAAAAACTGAAAGGTAGGTCCAGAATCACTGTTTTGCACAATGATTAATTAAGACACCTTATTTCCTAATTAGCAGGGAGATTTTGCTTGGTTAATGTCCCTGCCTAACGCGTTATACCAGCCTGACTTTTGTCAGTTCTTCACTGACATCAGCAGTCCTCAAAGGATTTTCATTGTTCTACTTCAGACTTCTATTCTGTTATTCTTATTTTACTTGAGTGTTTTGGTTTAACCCCAGCCAGCAACTGAGCACCATGCAGCCGCTTACTCACTCCCCTCTAGTGGGATGGGAGAGAGAGTCAGTAGAGTAAAAGTAAGAAGACTCATGGTTTGAGATACAGATGGTTTAATAGGTAAAGCAAAAACGATGCACACAAGCAGAGCAGAACAGGGAATACATTCACTACTTCCCATCAGTAGGCAGATGTTCAGTCATCTCCAGGAAAGCAGGGTTCCATCATGTGTAACTGTTACTTGGGCAGACAAATGCCGTAACATCAGAAGTCCCCTGCTTCCTTCTTCTTCACTCAGCTTTATATGCTAAGCGTGATGTCCTATGGTATGGAATATCCCTTTGATCAGCTGGGGTCAGCTGTCCTGGCTGTATCACCTCCCAGCTTCCTGTGCACCCCCAACCTTCTTGCTGTCAGGCCAGCATGAAAAGGGGGACAGTCCTTGATGGCTTAGCAACAACCCAAAACATCAGCATGCTATCAACATTTCTTATCCAAAATCCAAAACACAGCCTCACACTAGCTTCTGTGAAGAAAATTAACTCTATACCAGCTGAAACAAGGACATTAAGTGTGACCTCTGGAACTGCTGTGGTAAATATATCCTAAACATAGTTCTAAAACTTTATGAAATAATCCCTATCTGTACAAAAGAATTTCTATTTTTTATAATAGATTTTTTTAGTTATTGGGCTCTACTATATGTCTCTTTATAAGAGGAGACCTACAACAAAAATGCACACACAGTTCTCAGTTCTCCAATCCAAGCAAACATAGCAATATAACAAAGACAGATTACGAATAGATTCCTTTCAGCAAAACACATATATGAGTGCTAAATTTTAGATATACTGGTGAATCATGAATCATAAAAGGTATGTAGGTTCTCCTGCCTGAGAATTTAAATTATGTTCAATGCTCTAGTGTTTATTATCTGTATTCTAAGACTTATTTTTATTTGAGGAAAGCATAAATGGTAGGAAAGCTGAGTACTTCAAAGTATCTTCAATTTTAAGTACTGCAGGATCTCAAAAAATAGAGGTTATTTTCTTCTGTTTCAATCATTTTCCCGGTAATTTAAAATGTCATTGAAAATAGCAATTAAATATACAAGTAGGACTACAATAGAAGAAATTAATAGAATCTGGGCAGCACTAATATTTTTCCAGCTAGTGCTAATTAATAGCATATTACACAAACCTAAATGACAAGGAGTGACATTTTAAGGGCATGTTTTATATATATGGTTGTAATTTTGTTCATCATTACTTTTAAGTAGCTATTCATTTTTTCCACAGAAAATAAATACAAATGTAAATCCACAAGTAATTTTCAGTTTAAATGACCAGGAGAACTTAAATAATCCATAATATTATTGAACTATTCAACAGCTTATTTATACAATTTTATTTACAGATGTTATGCTGTTGATAAAATGCAAAGTGCATCTAGCCTGAGTGCCAGCTGACTTAAGTCATTCATTAGTATTTTCAGTCCAGTCTATAGACATCGGGTCCAATATTTTTGCAGTGCCTGTAATTTCAGAAAAAAAAAAAAGCAGGAAAAAAATTCTTTACAGCACCAGAAAGATGGTTTATAATTACAAATTGAAGTAACAGCAGAAAAAAATGCAAATATGATCAGGGAAATGGAAAGCCTGTCTTAGAAGAGGAGACTAAAAGAGTTTGTATGATTTAAAGTGGGGGAAAAAGAATTATATATATTTGATTGTTATGTGGAAATATGTGAGTAAACAGCAGGACACACAAAAGTTTAATCAGAAGAACAGTGTTGAGAAAAGAGCAAATGGGTGAAATTAACTGTAAGTAAATGTAAGCTGAAAATTAGATGTTTAATTATCAGAGAGACAAATTTCTTGGAAGAGTATTTGATTCAGACTACCAAGAGCAAATTGAAGAAGGTTGCAGTTTACAAATCTTTGAAAACAATGACGTTGTTGCCCATGATTACAGTACACCAGGACTTCTAAATCTTCTAAACTTTCCAAGTCTCATTTTCTTAGTGATTATTGTGAAAGAATAGAAACAACTCAAAAATTGAATAGTTTCTTCTAAATTATGGGTTAAGTTTGATATTTGTATTTCATTAAGTCATTCTTAGGTTGTGGAAATCTTTACAGGTTTTTTGTTTTTAAATTCCAAAACAGCAATAAGTATAGCAAAAGTCACTGAAAGCATTGAAATATTCTCAGATGACAGTCAAGCAGGATTTGGATTTTCAGACTGAATTAATTGTATATTTTGGTTAACTTAAGGATTAAAAAAAAAAATCTCAGAAATGTATGTGCATGCAAATGTAATTCCTGCATTTTGTTAACAAGTAAATGTTTATAGGAAATTCAAGTACTGAAGAGCATCAGCATCTGGCACTAGGGGATATAAAAAGAAATAATTTTCTATTATTGCTTATAGTAATTTACACTAGTGAAATTTTGTCCTGGTTTCACATGGAATAGAGTTAATTTTCTTCCAAATAGCTGGTATAGTGCTGTGTTTTGGATTTAGTATTAGAATAAAGTTGATAACACAGGATGGTTTTAGTTGTTGCTTAGTAGTTGTAGTGCTTATACTGAGTCAAGGACTTTCCAGCTTCCCATGCTCTGCCAGTGGAGAGATGCACAAGAAGCTGGGAGGGGGCACAGTCAGGACAGCTGACACAGACTGGCCAAAAGGATATTCCCTACCATATAATGTCATGCTCATTATATAAAATTGGAATTGGCCAAGGGACGGGAATTGCTGATCAGGGATGGGCTATCAATCACTGGATGGTGAGCAATTGTTGCATTGTGCATCACTTGTTTTTGTATATTGCTTTATTGGTATTATTATTGTAATTATTATCATTATTATCATTATTGTTATGTTTATTATTATTTCCTCTTTCTTTGCTGCCCTATTAAACTGTTTTTACTTCAGCCCACGAGGTTTTATTTTCTGATTCGAGGTGGAGGGCGGCAAGTGAACAGCTTTGTGGTGCTTAATTGCTGGATGGGGCTAAACCATGACAAAGTTAAAGCCAAACAGATCAGGTTTCTATGTCCTTTTTTTTTTTTTAAATCAAAGTAAACACTAGAACAATAAAATTATGCCTTTAACAGTTTCAGAGGTGTTTGATGGCCCTATAAAGGCAATAGAATTTGATGTGCATGTAGAAGCCACTTCCCTTAGCACTCCTCAGTGGTAGATAAACCACTGACTCTCTTGTCTCATCAGAGAAGTTCTCAGAGAAAGATCTGATGAGTACTTGTTCCAGAGACAGCAACTGGGAAGGTGAAATAAGTAAAACTTACGCAATAGCTGATGCTACATGTGCTTTATCCCATTCAAACAGGATATGACATACAAGTTGTGAAGAAAGTACTTAAAAAAGGAGATAAATGACAAACAGAAAACCTAGATAATTAATCCCCTACTGAATGTCATTAAAATAAAACTAAGACACTGCTAAAGGACACCAAGAATAACAAAAAGCAATTAATTTAAGCATTGTTCTCATTAAGGTTCCATAATTACACTTTCAAGATGAAATGTATTTATGTGGGGGTCAAGCCATTTTATTTGAAGCATTATATCATCCAGATTTCTGTCACTGAAACTATTTTAAGGAAGGTCAGACTGGTCATCTTAAATTGTAACAAAAGACAAACACATTTGCCTGGAAATGAACAAAAGAGGCCCAAATTCATGGCACCACTCCTTTCAAAAGGCTTGCAGCCAAAGATATGTTTTTTCTGCTTACAGTGCTGAATTTCATTTGCATCCATTAAATTTGCAGCAAAGATTGGAAGGAAAAAATACTTGCAAGAGGAAAAATAGGTTCAGAATTTAACTCAACGATGTTAATGTTCCCACTGTCATGCTGCATTTGAAACACTAACAAAGCAAGCCATTGAAATTCCTTGAATAGGTTTACTGAATGAAAGATTAAATTCTGTTATCAGTAGGAATTACTGAGGGGATATTTCAGACTTGGTTTGAAACTGGGGAATGGATCAACTTTGGAAGAGCCAATCTTAGTTTTCATTTAGTCTTAAGAATTTGTAGCATTGCGTGTTTGAAATGAAGACACATGGAAGAGATGCTCTAGTGTTATAAAGGTGTGCTCCTGAACTTATGATTTTATGGTTGAATTCTAAATGAATAATAGAAAAAAGAAACTAAAAAATATAGCTTGTATTTTATTTACCTTATTAAAAAAGATCAGTGTTTTCCTCCACAGTTTTATTACCCTATCAGTGAAATGCACCAGGGTGAACCATGCAGGCAATCGATAAAGGATAAGAATATCTCACCACCACAGGGGTAACATCTTCCACAGAACAACTCTTCCATCTCTGACCTCTCCAGTCCTGATTCTCAGGGGAACCTTTATAAAATACTCCCAAAAGATGAATCTGGGAAATGAAGCTTTTATAACTCTGGAAGCTAGAAATCTTGAATTCAATAGAATTAATATAAGGTTTTATATTCCAACTCAATCCTCTCTCTGATTCATCTCTGTTATATAAACTCCAAAACCTCTTTTTTTTCTTTTCCAGGAGAGTTTATGAAGTAATCACTTATCTCCTTGATAACATGCTTCTCTTTTCAAGTGTTGCTCTCCAATCCTTCCTCTCTCATTATGTAATATAGTCAGAGTAAGCTAAGAATGGTAGTGTCCAATACTGTGTACAGTCTGGATTTTTCTCCTTTTTGTCAAACCTGAGAAAAGGACTGTGACCTTGAAGGCTTTTTTTGCCCCAACTCTATGGATGAGTCTAAAAATACCACAATTTTTTTTGGCAGATTTTTCCTGTCTTAAATCTGTAGACCATTGTGGTTGCAAGATCATGATTGTAACAATGGAAAATTAGTATAACTCAAAAAAACCTTGCAGTTTTACTTAATACCTTAATGCCAACATAAGTAATATCTGGAATATAATAATGCAAAGGCAATATTGAAATCACCTAAATGCGGCTATAAGATCTTCATGCACTTACAAATTTTTATTTTTATTCATCGCATGTTCTCCTATCTTGTGACATTGTACTATGTGGAGTCTGAGGATAAAATATTCCAATCATTGATGCACTGAGAAACTCATTTTACTTCAGAAGTGTTCTTTATAATTCATAGAAGAGTATGATCAGAAAAAAGTCCTATGCAAAACATTACTTAATAACAGAAACATTTTTATAATATATATTCATAAGTACTGAAGTCATCTCAAAGTTTATATAGCACACAGCCATTCAGTCTGCTCCAAGACTGAATGAGCTCTATCCATGACATCCTGACAGAGGTTTGTCTAACCTGTTATTAAATTCTTTCACACTGGAGATACAAGTCCTTTTGTATATCTAATCTACTACTTTTTTTGCTTTGCTCATTTAGCAGAAACTAATGTGAATGTATGCATTTTAATTTTTTTATTGTATTTCTAAAAGATATTCTCAGATTTACCAAGTCCATAATAAATTTGATGTGTCCATGTCAATGCAGTGTTAGAAAGGCCACCCCATTTAAAAACAAATTTCAAAGGGATTTATTTTCAGATGTTGCGAATAGTGGCAGACTTATTCTGGAATACTTAGTTTCAGCCCAGATAATTTTTTAATTGTTTTATTTTCAATGTAGTTCCACAAAATGTATGGCACAACAGGAAGGAGAGTGAATTTTCAATTAAAAAATGGGAGTAAGTAAATACAGAATAAGTTTCCTGGTTTCATAGGCAATGCTAATATTTCATATAACTATATATCTGAGATCCAGTTGTGTTTTTTTATTTGAGCTGTTAAGTTTTATAAATGGTCTGGGATTTATCTAGATACATGTATTCCTGAGGGATAGCTATTACTACTCACATTGTCACATTGCATCCACCATCATCTTATGTACAGCATCAATCTGGAATCCTGGCTCTTTAAAGTTAGGTAGCTGCATATCTCTTTTTACAGAGCTTTGTTAAATGACTGTGCTATACAATCTTGTCTGGCAGAGACTGACAATACTTGTTTTTTTTCTAGCTGCCCATACCTAAATTACATTGTTTCGTTTTTTTTTAAACAACTTGATTATTCCTTAATATAGTATAAATAGAATTCTCTTATAATGCATCAGGCTATATGGAAGGAGAGGGAGAAAGAGAGGATATTACTGAAAAAAAGGAAGTAATAAAGTAATGAAAATGAGAATAAAAGTATAAATAAGGGTAATAAAAAGCTGATTAGTGTCTTCTATCTGGAGTGAGGGATCACCATCATGATACCACTGATGTTTGCATGAAGGCAGCTACAATTTCCAGACAAATCATTCCATCTTTCATAGATTAAAAAAAAATATAAGATTGAATGTCTTTGACTTATTATGATACCACACAATGTGGAAATACTTAAAGTATAGAAAAAAGACAGATGGCTCAGTACATTAATCTATAAGAAGCAACAGAGCATAAGGTTAGTTGCTGACATTGAATGTTGTGGAAGGTGGGAGAGAGATGACAGTATTAATTAGTAGCAAACATATGAAGGTGAAAAAGGATAATGTAAAAGAGAATGAGATGGGTTAGGAACCTGTCACTTAAAGGGAGGCTGGAATTTCACATTTGAGATTTATAATTGCACTCAAACTTCCCCCTTTTTTTGTAAAATTTTGATTGAAAGCTCTGGTTAAACACATTATGAAAATAGCAACACATCTCCAGTGTTGATCTACATTCTTGACTCCAATTTCAAACTCAGCCTCATTTTGAGACTGCTCTGATTTTTTCACCAGTTGTAATCATAATGCAGTAAAATATGTCATATTATTTAGAAAATAGGTCATATGACATTACAAGGTACTTTAATTGTTCTGAAAGGGACGTTGCCCTGTCCTTCCAAATTACTAGGCGATTTTTTCTCTTGCAGTATTTCCAACTGCAACATGTTCTTGGGTAATATAGTAGTATAAATCTGGAACTGAGGGTGCTCCAAAAACTGCACTGTTATATTTGTGGTAAACTGTATGCTGTATTCCAAGCTAGATTGCATTCTTAGTTTTTTAGCTCTGGAAGTCAAAACATCCTTGCTCTTTAAACTCTGACATTATTACAGCTATAAAAATGACATTAGATATTTTTCATATATTTTAAACAAGATAATCCAAGTTCACTGACTTTTCTGGAGCTATGTAAATTTATACTAGCTGAAAACCAGGTATAGAACGTTTTTAATTTATTTCATTCTTGTTTCTATGAACTTACTGAACTTGATTTTGAAAAAGTGTTGAGCATTCCTACAGGTACTGAGTATTGCTTTCAGTTGAAATTATGCATTTTAAGCTCTTCTGGTGGAAGAACTAGTGGAAAAAAAACAGGACACGAGGATGAAGATGCAAGACTGTATTTCAATGTATGTTTTAAAAAAATATATTTCAAAATTCTGCCCTTCTTTTATTCTACAATAAACCATATATAGAGATCAGAAATACATGATACAATGGTACATACATGATATATTTCCATGATAGTATGGAACTAATGTGCCTGTGCATATCTGTTGTTCATTTCTTTATTTTATTATTCCTAACCAATGTACTTTTTCCAAATGTATTTTGATGATGCAGAAACATAAACCTCCCCTTTTACCTGCTTTGGACTTATTAACCTACACTGGTGACAAATACTTAAACTATTAACTTGCACTAAATTGGAAACTCCTGCTATTATTAAGTAATCCCATGGGTTAATCTCCTCTAAGATATAGATCTTCGATTTAGAGTTCACAGCTGATATGATACCTAAGAAGAATTAATGTAGAGAGAAAGACATCCTGGATAAAAATGTTCTTTCATATAAACAATGGTCTTTTTTTCTATTTTGTTTTCATTTGTTGTTGGGGATTTTTTCCTGTTTGTTGTTTTTTAATTGAAGCATTATACTGCAAATTTTAGTTTCACTGTTACTGGATATGATGGTCATTGCAGTCATTTAATAATAATTCCAGATTGTTTTTCCTAGCTTTTCTCTGAGTTTATAAAAATAGTTATCCACAAAAACCAACAGATAGAGATGGTGTGGTTGTGGAGGAAGCCTTCCATAATGTCATTGTCCATTGAATTGATATATTTACAATAATACTGGTCCCAGTCAACTTCAAAATGAAGAGCCCTTTACTGTAGCTCATTTAAATAGTCTGCTTGGCAGCCTGGAATAATTTTTAAATTAACTTTCATATTATTCATATATTATGATTGGGAAAAAAAACAGAGGCTACTTGAAGCAACAGTAGCAATGATTATTTTATGACTCTTCATAATGGATTCTTCATTGAATTAAATAAATTAAACTTCAGAGAAATACTTTTTAATCAGGTGCTCCGAGTACTTGAAGAAGGCGAGTGAAACTTTGCTCACTTACAATAATGTATTTCAAAAGACTTAGTGGTTAAATCACCATTTAAATGCTGCCTTGATTCTTTCTGTCTCAGTGGAGAGTGACTGTCTGTGACTTGAGTCTACAGCTCATGAATAAAGCATACCATGTATGTGAAGGTTTGCAGGGCTGCAAGTCAACTGGGAAACTCAATCTTTCTTTGATAAAAACATTTTGCTTTTGCAGAACTGCTGGAATGAGAGCCCTGGAGTGGAGCCTTCATTTTATTAATTTCATTTTATTCAAAAGGAAGTATGAGTTTTCCTCCTCTTGTGCTGCCACTCTGCCTCTGTCTTAATGTCAACAAAGTAAACCCCTGGGAGATGGGGTTATAAGGACAAAAGTACAAATATCATTCTACAGAGATGCTGTTGCCTTCAATAAATGAGTTATTGCTTGCCATTGTTTGGGAAAGACAGGTTCTCCGATTAAAACATCATTGGGACCAGAGTGAATGTAACAAAAATCCTTAATTTCATATGTTTTCATGCACGTGTAAAGATGTAAAACAAACTTCAGACTCCAACACTTTAGACCCCCTAATAGTTTTGCTAATTTTATAGAACAGTGAAATTTCAGAAGTCTTAAAGAATAATTGCAGGTGAGGTCACAAAGAAAACCTGGCACTATTGCACAAGGAGAAAGGTTATCCATAGGGTACACGGTCTATACAGAACTCTGCAGATATAAGAAGCATAGATAAAAGTGGAAAGTTTCATTACTGCAATGTAATATGGTAGTAACTTATGGTCACTGCCAGACTGGGCTTGGAACATTCTTCTAAGTCATTTTTCCAGACTTTGTAGCACATGGACTTGTATGACAGGTACATTTGGGTATCTCTCTTTTAAGGTTTTGAACTCTTGATCAATTGCATATCACCATTTTTTTCCTTACATTTTTGAGAATAAATATATCTTGTGTTCTATCTATGTGCACTTTCTGGTAAATTGATAGCAAGCAAATTTACTAGTTAGAGCTGAGACTGAAATAGGAAATCAGAACATAATATCAAAGAACCATGGTAGCTCACAGTGGAATGTGATTCTGCAAGAACGTTAATTCAAGTAATCAACAGTCACACACACAGATACATTGTGAAAATATGATAAGAAAACTCTCATATAAATCAATAAGCTTTGTTGAGTTTCAACCCTTTTGAAATGAAAATAGTTTTTTTGGCATTTAGATTTTTTTTTTAGCTCATACATTCTCTTTTAAGCAGGGGAAATCTTCCTGCGTCAGTGTAACAAAAAATTATTTCATATTTTTATTTAAATAACTAATTCCCTTGTTTTATATCTATTTTAAAAGGTAAGCATTCCTTCATTGTTTTCTAGTGATATTTGACACCACTTTTCTTCATGAATAGCCTAATGGTGACAATTCTGTATTATTTCCAGTGAGTAGATTAAAAACCAAAAAAGCCAAATATCTTACCAAATTTTTTGACTGATGTCAGAAACAGTTTGGTGTGCTGAATGGGAAACAGGGTCCCTTCAGTTTTCTCTCCTGGTCAAGTTGGATGGGGGTTCTGAGCAACCTGATCTAGTTGAAGGTGTCCCTGCTCATTGCAAGGGTGTTGGACTAGATGACCTTAAAAGGTCCCTTCCACCCCAAAGATTCTATGATTCTTCTTAAGTGCTTCTCTTTTAAGGTCTTCATTCAGAGGCATCTACCTATCTAAAGTAGATGAAACTGTTACAAGTATTTTCTTACTCAATATTACTATTCATTAAAAGTGAAATTTGTTAGGAAGCTTAAGAATGTAATTCTCTTCTGCTTTAATCATACTACACCTCACTGCCTTTTATTCCAGATGGCTTATGAGCTGAGTATATCTACTTGCACATTTTCCATTAGTCCATTGCTGCTTCCATAACAAGTTTTTCAAGTTAAAAAAATTTTTTCTTTAAAGAATAGAAGCAAGAAAGTAATTTCCCAGCCTCTTCTGAGATTTGTAGAGATCAATATTGAACATAAGAGAGAAAACGCTTGGATCTTTTCCTGTTTGTCAGCAATTTTATTTATACATGTTCATGTCACAAAAAAAGGAAAGTAAAATGTTTAATTCTGTTTATACATGATAGAGATTTTAAAGTAAAAATAATACTTGAAAAGATGAAAGCACTTGGCACTAGCTCATCAGTGATTTAAATTTTTCAATTTCTTTATTCATTTTTCTTAGCTGGCACTTCACTTTAATTCTGTGCACTTATATCCAACTTTAAAAACTCAGAAGAATTTGGCATGGTCCATGGATCAGACAGACATGAGAGGAATCAATTTGCAGCAGAAGCTAAAGAGCAAGCATTCAAGAGATGAGACGGGAGGGAGATGATGGACTTTGAGACAACTTACACCAAAAAACATTTGATGCTGAAACTCAGGTCCTGAAATGGTGTGTGATGGTAAAAAAAGTCATTTATAAAAGAAGAGATTGAAGGCATAGTAGTGGTTGGATACTGATAATCAGCCTATAGAATAGAGGATACACCATGGCTCTGAAAAAAATAATATATACTTCCCAATGTTAGAATATTTTTCATTAAATAGTCATTGTTAAATCTTTAAAAAGTGAGACTGGTTGCAATAAATAATTAAATATGTGAAAGCTTATGCTTATCTTTACATGTTACCAGCTTTCTTTTTTTTAGAAAAAAATACTGAATTTAACATTTTACAGTGCACTTTTAACCTAAAAGGGTAATAGATTTAAAATATCACCAGGGGAGAGTTATAACTGTTTGTCCTCTGGAATGATTTACACAATAGTGAACATAAAATATATAGCTTGCTTCTATCTACATAAGCATCTTAAAAAAAATGAGTTATTATGTTGAAACAAAATCAGACCATTCTGCCTTTTTTCATGGCTGTTAAATCCCAGGTAGCATAAAGGAGATGAAAACAAACCAACATCCCTCAGTCTCAAAAAATACAGCAGGAAAAAATAATTGCCTGTTCTGGCCTGAGCTATGGCTGAGTTCTGCAAGGCTAGGAGTGGGCATAGCAAGCTATGTCAAGGCCAGTGAATGCCAAAACCAACAGCTATTTGCGTATCCCTGAAAAGGAGTCGTGCTGACTTTAAGTGCAAAGTTTGTAGACATTTCACACTGTTAGTCCTATTAAAGCATTGCCTCTGGAACCATGAGAAAGAGTAAGGAATTGCTTATGGCCAAAACATATAGACCGTCATTTATATGTGCTTACATAATTGACATCTACCTGAGGTACTGATTTATCTGAAAGGGGTTAGTATTGTGCATAATACCTGCCAACACACAGCTAAGAATGAGTGGAATAGTCTTTTAAAATTAATATTAACCCATATTTGGAATTCTGTTTCAAGCTTTATGCTGTTATTTCATCAATGTTTTAGAAATGCGTTTTTAAATCTTTTTTTACATAAATCTCATTGAGAACCAATCCGTGTTTTTAGTTTTCTCCCCCCCATCACAGCCTTGGGTTGGAAGGAATTAGACATTGCTTACATTAGTGCTGAAAACCTTTTATAAATTTGTTCCTTTAAATGGTTGTATTTAGCAATGTTTATCTCATAAAATGAATTCTTTGTATCCTCTGAAGTCTAATTTACCCATGAATATACACAATCTCCAAGCAAATGTGCATACAGTTCTCTGTGCACTGATACTGTGTAGTATAAGTGTCTTAATGAGATGTATTTTCTAATTCTAAAAATTTCTTATAATTTTTCATTTCAAAACTATATATGAGTTTACAGACATAATCCCTACAAATAAAAACTATAACCTTTGTTTTTTCCTTTCATCTTGCTTCAAAATACTGCAAATTTTTAAAATGGCCTTCAGGTTTTTGTATAAGTGGAAGAAGATACAGTCACACAGACACACACATGCACATGCATACACATACACACTTTGATTTTTCATGGACTGTCCTCAGGAATCTGATTTGTTGAAGCCCTTAATGTTTATCTCAAAAGTGAGTTGAACATATTTCAAGGATCAAAAGATCTGAAATCTGAATATTGTTGTTTTCCACTTACAGTTTTTTAAAGAAAAGGAGGCATTCTGCTGTAATAGAACCAGTGTCAGTATAGGTGCTCACAAGGCATTTCAAGGCCAGGTGGTTATCTCTAGTCTACCTGTTCTTTATCAGCGGTTTGTGATTAAACACAGGAATGAAACATCCTCCTCCTTTCTTTTTTCCTGGAAAATCTATGAACACAATACATATCTTTTCTTCATTCAGCTTGTCATAAACATGCTTATCAGGTTTATATAGTTACATTAGAATAACATGTAAAAGAATGGGAGGAGTCTACTTCATTATTTATTAGTATAACTGACTGTGTTGAATACTATATTATTAAAAAAAAATCTAATCTGTTAGTTGCAGGCTAGGCATGTTATTACATTATTTGTCAATATTTTTGTAAATTCTTTTACTTTTAAATAAATATTTGGTCCAATCTACTAGATTATTCAGATTCCTCAGTAGGTATTCTTTCTCCTGTTTTTTGATATGAGGAGACGCATGAAGAATTTACTGACAATTGTCCATTATGCCTTCAGATGGGGTCCTATATTATTCAAGTTTCTCTCTCTCTATTTATGATATCATCAACAATTCTTGACTTATTTACGAGCTGGCTATACATCTATTCCCAGTTACACTGTATTAGATTAAAACAAATGATTAGGATCTTTAAAAACATGTAGCAGGTAATCTAGGTGCATTTGTAACACAGCCTAAGGAAATAGATTGAATATTTGAAGCAATAAATCTCATTTTGATCTCTGTAAGAAGGATGATGTCAACTCTTTTTCCTCTCCTTCTTCTCTTCATCTATCAATGAGAATTTATAAATGCAATTATGTCAAAGACAATTTAAATTAGAAAAGGAAATAGAGAAAAAAAGGAGGTGACAGATGACAATAACATCAGAATTGGGAAATGCAGCAAATATCCTATTATTGTAACAATATTGTGAAAGCTACTATGTAATTAGTATTTTGGACCATTCTAGTTTTGCGTTATCTTTTAAGATTATCCTAGGTGACTCTATTATGTGATTTTCTAGCAACATTTGGAAAATAATCCAATGCATCTTTTATCTTAGCTAGTAGTGACTGGTTGCTAATGTTTGCATAACTGATTTTCCTCTGCACATACGGTGGTGTGTGGTCTAACCATTGCAGGGAATGGTGAAGGAAGAGCCAATACCAGAAATCGGAGATATGTAGGTAGCAAACTAGTGGCATTGACAAGCAGCTCAAAGATGGCTCATCTTTGGTGTTCGGGAGAGCTCTATGGTCAGTAGGCCAGTTCACTGATATTGGGTTTACAGTGTAATTGTAAGGTTACATTGAACAGTCCTTACAATATAATTTAAAGAAAAGACTAAGGAAATGGATTTCTAGAGAGGGATTAGTCTCAATTAACATTAACTTTCTCCAGTTAAGTTTTCTCATTCTCAGTTAATCATGTAAGTTCCTAATACACTCAACAGAAATCTAGTCAACATAATTGATGTAACTCAGGAAATTACTTCTGAAAATACTCTATTTTACTGTTACATAACTGATAAACAGAGAGGATGAACTGTTCTAAAGATTTAAGAATTAGTCTGTGGTAGATCTCAATGGAAATTTTTTATCTAGGTATCTTTGAGGATCTGGGCCCTCACCTCATTGTTTGTAATTCTCTGCTCTAGCATTACTTTAGTTATCTGATTGCTGTTCATTGCTGCCACTCCTGAATGTTACTCTCTTAATAGTAACAGAGATTTGCCTCATCTTCACAATCTGATGTACACCAGGACTACTTTGTCTCTTTAGCAATTGCTGTTGAATCCTGAAGTGTTTCTATTTGGGTGAGGTACAGATAATTATCTGCCAAATAGGAACCTGTAAGGAGAGGTAACAAACCTCTCCAAATCTCAGAGTGCTATAAGCTGTAAATGGAAACACTGTTACTGTCAGTTATGATATTGGACTTAAAATAAGAGTGAAAAATATGGTGCCATCCTAAGATGATGCAAAACATTTCATATATGGCACAGCTTGATATGAAATGGGGAGCAGAGCAGTGTGAGACTTGCTGAAAAAGCTGCTAAGAGAGAAACGTGCAATGTCAGATGGCAAAAATACTATCGAGTCAAGCAAGAAAAGCACTGCAGTGTTTCACAGTATGAAGTGGTTGCTTCCCCCCATGTACAGCTATGTTGTTGCGCAATTACCATCAGTACAGAAGAAGGAGAAGGAGATTCATGGTCTTGTTTTTAATGTTTTTGTGTAACTAGTAAAAGAGACAGTGTGTGTACTAGATAAAATAATTAAAACCACAGACAACAGAATTTTAGTATTTCAGAAGTGGAATCATGATAACTGAAGTGGATGAGAATGTGAGGTCATAATCATTACTACATTTTCTATCATATCAATATTATTATTTATGAAACTTCTTTCCCATTTCACTTATTTAAAACCCATAATATATTTGTAGCTGATAGAATTTAGTGGTCATAGGATAGTCAGAAAATTAGATTAAAAAATACTTTTTAAAAAATGTAAATTCTGTAATGACCAGAGGTTTGGACTTAACAAAGGATGTTCCGCCAAATGGCAGATATTTTAAAATATCTACTGAATCTTTTTTCTTTTCTTTCAGCATTTGCAGTAATTGTGTTTCTAATACACAATCACCTTGTGGATTTAGATTTATTTCTGAGGTTTGATTATCTCACCAAGTAAACACACAAAAGTAAACATTAGAAACAACTTTGAAAGAATATTCCTAGAAATATTTTCAGTCATGAAAAATGAAAAAATCCCACATGCCTAGCAAGATTTTAATTTTCTTCTTCAAGAATATTCAGTATCTGGAGACTGAAGGAGGAAAGCTGGATTCAGACGTCCAACTATATCTTTTTGAGCAAAGTCAATAGTAGCATATGTATATTCATAAGGAAAAAAATTCATTTAGTTCATCAGGAGGAGGGTAATCACCTCAGTATGCAGATTTTTGCAAAATCTCCTTCAGTCACAAATTAACTTCATCTACATTTAGCTCAGATATCATAAATCCACTGAGTTTACACATAGCCATTTATATAACATCTGGGAAAAAAGTAAAACTGCAATAGGCAGTTGAACAAAAGGAGTATAATTATCCACATGTTTGGCCAAGCCAGATGTTAAGTCACTAAGACTAATTCTGGTGAGATGTATCACACTTTAGTAATGCTTCTCACTGCTATAGTAATTAATTTAACAAATCCGTACACCCTCAATGTAGTTTTCTTTGAAAATCTCTAAAACCAGGAAAGTATTTCAATTTTTTTTTTTTTAATCCCAATGTACTTCAGATTTGAGGGATTACATTTCTGAGACTATTTAGGAAATTTAAAATCTAAATCCAATTTTGAAAAAGGATTTTTAATTGTATAAGGAACATCTTATGATTCAGTACAGTCCCACTTGAACTAGTTATGATGGGTACTGAAAGTAGTTCAGCTATGCTAAGAAGAAACTAAGAACAAGTGACCTATTCAAACATTTTCTCACTTTCTTCTGTGGATTTCACAGCAGTGACTACTATGAAGACACAATCTGTAAGCACTTCTTAAATCCTGCTTAGATTTTCCAGATATCTTTGAAAAATCGGTGCAGAACTATGCTATATGTTAACATCTTTGTTCAGAATTCCAAAGAGCAATGCACTGCTGTACATTGCATATTTTATATGATTTAATTAATAGATTTTCATTATGATGTAGGTGCTTTACTAAAATAAATCTCTAAAAGAAATATTATTGATAATTTAGAAAAACGGTAACCTTAAGTAACACAGTCATTCCAGTGTCATTCATTTTACTGGTCGTTTTAAGTGAAAAATTCAGGTCCAGACCATCAGCTGATAAAACTAGCTCCACAAATTTGTTCTCTGAGGCAGGATGTGTTGGAGATGATTGCTCAAAATGATCCAAAGGCATGGAGTTCACAATGTGCAAAGGTATCAAGAGGCATTTTTCGAAAGGGTTCCCATGCAAACCTTTCATAAGAATGTGAGAATTGTGTTAATATTACAAAAAAATCTTGTTTCATCTCCAGTGTTTGCAATCACAGTCATTACTTACTCACACTTTATTGGCTACTGCACAAAAATATAATAAAAGGAAAAGACCTTATAGAGCAAACTGATGACATATGTGTTAACTTTGGTCATATGAGCAGGA